>NW_026623591.1:190849-192983 GCF_030028575.1 Malurus melanocephalus
AAAAAAAAAAGAAAAAACAGAGAACTGCCTTGGCGATGAATGAACAGACCTTTATGGAGGGCTGGAAGTTCATGAATGAATCCCACTAGGTTTTTGAATGACATGGGGTGACCAGACCTCAAGGACGTATCTTAGGTAATCCGGGATGTTTGGTTTTTTTTTGAGGAGCTGATGCCAGCACACAGTATAAATATGCCAGAGCCTCTTCCGTTTGCGGGCTTCGGCTGTTGACTGCATGTCTGGTCACAAAGCCATGAGAATACAAGGGCTGAGCTCGGATAAACAGGCTCAGGCCTCCCTGCCAGCTGCTACCAAAGCTGCTTTTTGCAGTTTTTGGGACCCCAGMGGAGCCCCCTCGCTCCCATCAGCCTCCCTGGCACTGGCATCTGCCAGGAAAAGGGGTGGGAAAAGCCAGTGGCATCACTCAGGCAGGAGGGGAGGTGGCAGGAGAGAAGGAAAAAGTGACTCAAGAGATGCTTCCTACAGCGACAGACTACTTTTTTTTTTTTTTTTTTTTTACCCAAAAGGCTTTTTTTGGTAGCAATAATCACGGATCTGTGCGAGTGAAGCAAACAGAAGTATTATGCTCAAAAACACCCTGCTGGGCTCACCCTGCGCAACCTGGGGTCATGGCAGACACCCACCATCCAGCTCCCATCCCCACCCGCTGCGAACTCACACAAAAACCCAGATCCCAGGAAAACTCACAGCCACATCCTCCTCAACACATCCKCGTGTGCGACAGCCCAGGGACGGCTGCAAACCCTTTGGGATCCCTGTTTTGAGTTAAAAGCATCGTTTTTACGAGCTCCTTGGAGCACACACAGCCCCCTTTCTAAAGGCCTGGAAAACTCCCAGCGAACTGGGAGCGTTCCCATATCCCAGCAAACAATGATAATGTTTRATGCTATAAACATCCGCGCTATTATTTCGTTATTAAGGATGCCTCCATTTGCTGCTATCACTGGGTTATTAGGATTTTCCATGGTTTCCATTACAGCCTGCCTCGAGGCTCYGGCAGGCTCCCCCCGGCGCGTTGTGCAAGCTTATTGTGAAAAAATAAGAGTATAGAAATAACCGAAAATAAAGCAAGTTTGCCCTCAGGAATTCAAGGAATTAGTTGTATTGATCGCTCATAGCCAGGTCTGCAGAGAGCAGCCACCCACATGAGCTCCTCAGAGAGGGGAGGAATCAAGGCAATACCCCAAAGTCCCTGCAGGAACACTTTTTTGTCATTTTGGTGCAGATGGTTCATCACCAGTGATGCCCCAGCACAACCATATTACACAACATCTTRCTCCCACTGGAAAACCTTTTCCATATTCTTTACACTTTCCTAGATTTTCCTGAGGGGCTCCCCTGACTTTGTCAATGCATCCATAAAAGCACCATCCCAGACAATTCCCAACACACCAACTGGCACAAGAGGCTGTGAGGCTCTCCACTACTTGCTTTGACCCTCAAAAACATCAAGCCCTGCCTGCAATTGCTCCATAACAGACCACAGCCAGGATTTCTGCACACTGGGAGTGCCCACGCTATCTGTGGGCTCAGGGCAGAATCCTTCTCCAGGCATGGATGCTGCTGGAAATGCTTCATCCACACAGAAATCCTGAAGGATGGGGATACCAAAGCAATAACCCCAAAAAACTGACAGCTGCTGAAACCAAAGAGGTCAAGAGACAACACCAGGAGATTCACACCCTGGAAACACCAAAATTTATCAAGTCCCACACTTGGTTCTTACAACCAATGGCAGRAGGAACTTAATTCTCCCATTGCCTGGAAGTGGCAGGAAATTTCTGCTGTGGCTTTCCTCTCCATCATACAATGAATTTTAAGTTGATGAAAGCATGTTATCCATACTTCTTTCCAAGCTCCAGCAGTTTCATCAGAAGCTTGGGAAGAAAAAGTTACCTTTTTTTAATTCGTGGAAAACCAAAGCATTATACCAAAATTAAATTTAAAAAATAACAATAATTAACTAAAACAACACAGCTCCTGTCCTGGGCTTGTTTCAAATCTCTGCTGCCCTTCAGATCTCAGCTGTGTCCCAGTGCCAGGTTCATGAACATAGAAGGGAGCTAGCCCAGGGATCTTTTGGTTTTGTTCAGGGTTTTTTTTTTTTTTTTTT
>NW_026623591.1:193668-198465 GCF_030028575.1 Malurus melanocephalus
AGCCAGCAATTCCTTCCCAATATCCCATCCATCCCTGCCCTCTGCCACTGCCAAGCCATTCCCTGTGTCCTGTCCCTGCAGCCCTTGTCCCCAGTCCCTGTSCAGCTCTCCTGGAGCCCCTTTAGGCTCCAAAAGGGGCTCTGAGCTCTCCCTGGAGCCTTCTCTTGTCCAGGTGAGCACCCCCAGCTCTCCCAGCCTGGCTCCAGAGCAGAGGGGCTCCAGCCCTGGCAGCATCTCTGTGCCCTCCTCTGGCCTGGCTGCAGCAGCTCCAGGTCCCTGTGCTGTTTGGGGCCCCAAAGCCCAGCAGAGAGCCCTGCTTGGCTTTCCAGGAGAAGCTTTCTGCTGGAAAATCGGTGCCATGGACACTGCYGAGGAGCAGATGAACACATTACAGTCCTTCCTCCTTTATCCATCAGCACACACCGAGGGCATTTGTGCTTAAAAAAAAAATTGGCTGGACTGGTGTCAGCACAACGTGTCTGGCTGGGGCCAGGGCTGAGACCAAGCTCAGCACGTCTCGCGCCCGATAATCTCCCTTGGCTGACCTTAAGTGGCATTTRTGTGTCCGGGACAGAGCCATGACCCTCATCTTCTCCTGCTCTCTCAGATGCAAGAGATGGAGACACAAAATCCAGAGGGTTTTTTTGGGTTTTAAATGCTCTTGTGGAGGGTCCTCAGGACTTCTCCAGTTGCAGTCAAGCCCCTCCTGTTACTGGCATGGGGTGATTTTTTGTACGATCTCAGGAAAAACATCCTTCTGAACCCTTATTTGAGAAGCTGAGGGCATTGCATCAAGGTAAGGAGAACACAGAGGATGATGTGCTCATCATAACAAAAAAAGGTGGGCACCCAAAATGGAAATTCTATTTCCTTCTAGTCTYTCAGGTGACTTACAGGGTGGAARAGCAGAACAAAACAAAAACCAAMCAAATAAATAAACAAACAAAAAACAGAACAAAGAAAAATACCGATAAGCCAGATTTCYAGGTACTTTTAGCAAAAGCAAAGGGAAAAAACCTCCAAATTAAAGGATAAATCCACATTAAAGGACATATCCTGCTGCAGAAAAGGGGCTTTGTGCCTTTAACAAAGTTTGTGGGCAGCCTGGAGACTCCACCCATGGCAATGTTTGCCCCAAAGCTTTTATATCTCCCAGCACACAAGGGCTAAACAGCTTCACCTCCCTTAGAAGCCCCTCCTTTTGGTGGCTGGGATGGTTTCTGGGGGCTTAATTTYGAGGACAGTCCCGTGTTAAGCTCTTGCTGTTTGCAGGGAAAACAAACCCTCACCTTCTGCAGGGACCTGGGGGGTCCCCCCACCTCCCCAGCACCTCTTGGGGAGCCCCCAAGAGCTGAGACAGTCGGTCACGTCAACACCTGCTCAGGGAGCCTTTAATCTGTGGATTATTGACATGATAGACCATAACATCTCTTTAGGAGCCATTACAGCCCATCGTGTCAGTAGGTRCTTATGCAGCCCTTAATCCGCGGATTGACAGGCTAGACCATAAATTTGTGTCTATGCCTAATTAGACGGCTCTTATTACTCAGCATATACAGTAGTCATGCAGGCTAAAGAGCCTTAAGATTACTTTTTTAATTTATTAGMAGGTTGTCCAATCAATCACTCAAATGGCTCCTTGTTCCTTGCAAAATCAGTCAACCTTGTGTGAAAATAAATGTTGAGTTTCACCRCAAGATTTCAATTTGCCGATATTTACTACACTTGAGCCTGATGAAGTCAAGCAGGATAAAATATGGCCAAAGCCATCAGGGGAAGGAGTCTCATATTTCCCCATTTTTCTGAGATTTTGGTTCAGGTTTTGCTCAGTCCCAGCTGACCCAGCCAAAAACTGCCATCGCCTTCCCCACGGCTGGGAATCGCCTTTGTGAAATCAGGACACAAATGAGGTCAGGTGAGATGGTGGGTAGAGATGATTCACCCCTGAGGACATCTCCCACCAGCTCAGTGGTGCCCTGAGTCAGCCTTCCCCCAACCTGGAGCCCAGCCCTGACCTTTCTGAGGGTTAATTCAGCAGCAACGTGAAAGGGAGAAAGCAAGAAGCCCTGCAAGCAAGTTGTTGCAGACCTACAGAGACTCAAGGGCAAACACCACTCTGGCAGATGTCAAGCCTGGACCAGGAGAGATGTCCAAAAATATTAAAAAGTATATTAAAAAATATAGGGTGATCCACGTCCCCTGCACTTCAGGACGTCAAAGAAAGAGCCCAAGTGAAACTGCCGAGTTCAYGGAGTCCACCAAACCAGAAATTTGATTCATAAACATCCTATTAGTCACTGCTACTGTCTAATTACGGTGATTAATCAATTACCACGGCTAAAAACGACTCTAGAAGAGAAGAGCCCTTTTCTTGTGACCATTCTCTTTAAAAGTCAAGCAAGGCTGTGGGGCGGGGGGGGRAAATATGCAGGCACACACCAAAAATGCCTGTCTGCCTGTCTCCAGTGGTTAGAGGAGCCAGCTGACTCCAGTTTCCTCCGTACCAGGCTTCAGGCCTCATCAGCCATGCAAATTATAGAGTACTGTGCTGTCTGAAGGCCGAATTTCGACTCAGCTCAGAGAAAAGCCTTAGAGGAAGGGTGGGGATGAAGAAGCCAGCCAAATCCATTCATAATATTTACAGTAAATGGGCCTCTTTGCTGTTGTTTAGTATACAGTCAGCCTAATTATTTTTGAAGTTTTAATTTAAAGAACCTTCTTTATCTGCCTCTCCTTCTGCACCCCTCAAAGGTGTGGGAAAACTTTTCCCTTGTTTCAAAAAAGCGGTAGGACGGGAATCCCTTCCCCAAGCTCCAACTCGACAGCTGGGTGGGACAAAGGGATGCTGCAAGCGCTGAGACCCTTCCAGAGTGGCCCTGCCAAAATCCACAGAGCTTTTTAAGGCTCCCCAGCCATCCCAAGAGGCACAAGGGCATGCAGATCTATGAAGAAAACMCCCAAAAATCCAGTTTTTGCTGCACATGTCCCCGTTGCTGCTCTGTGCTGGTGGGATTTGCTGGCTCGGGAGGTGGTGCAGGTGCTCCACTGCCCTGCACACTCTCCAACCTTCTCCCCTTCCTTGAAGGCACCCCGGAATAATCTCACTCCTGGAACAAATCAGCCAAGGGACTCMTCTGGAAAACACTGAGACGCTGCCCTGGGAGCCCTGAGTGACTCAGGGCCAGCCCCAGCTCCCAGAGAGGAGCAGCCACCTCCATGCTCCAGCCTCAGCAGCTACCAGGACACACCCCTTCCCCACCCATCCCAACCCAGATCCCAGCCAGAAACCTTCTGAGAAAGAGAAACCGGCGCACAAAGGGCTCCTGACGTGCTGTGATGCGAATCAGACGTGAGGCTGAGCTTGCCAAAAATCTCTCTCCTGGCTCGAGCTGTGCTGGAGGCTCCTGGGGCAGCATCCTGCCCGTCACCTTCCTGGGATAAATCACACCGCAGATGCTGAAGGCACCAGAGGCCACTGGGCTGTGCCAGCCATGGGTCACAGCCCCCCTCAGAGCCCAGCTGGGGTTTTTAGAGGATGACCTCAAAAAGCTTTTGCAATGAAAAATAAAGTTTCACTGTGGGACACAGCCCCCAGAAAAGCCTCAGCTAGCCACTGACAACATGTAGCCACGTGCGTTACATGTTTAAAACCTTGTTACTTTAATAAAAACTGAACTAGAGCAGTCTAGGATTTCCAAATGGATACCTAATACACAGATGCATGTTAGGATTTTCCCCCCCTCAACTGCACACCACGGCATCACTGCTGTTCTCATTCCAATACTGAAAAAATCCCTCCCCCTGCAGCACACTGACCCAGAATTCTCCCCTAAAGACTCAAAACAGACATAAATACGTGTTTCTCCCCACACCAGAGAAATAAAAAAGCCCACTTCCCCCAGCAACTTTTCCCAGAGCAGCATCTCCCTCGCAGGGATGTAAACCCATGGAGAAAGCAGAGTAGGAACAAAAGTCCTTTTCACGTTCGTCGTGCCCCGCTCCATAACAATTATGAAAACTGTTTAGCTGGGCTGGCATTTGGAGCATTTACTGCATTCCTGCCAATAAATTCCAGTCCCGGATCCGATGGAAAAGGCTCCCTCCCTCCCCTTTCCCCTCCCTCCCTTGCCTTCATTCCTCCTGGCTTTCTTTACAACCTAATACCCTGTCGACGCGGGGCCAGGGCCTACTTAGGGGGAAAAAAAAACACCCAGCGCCAGACTGGAGACAGCAGGCAGACTGAAAAAGTTAATCATTACTTCTGTCTGCCTTCATAATCTAATCACGCCTATTCCTAAGAGCAGGCGGTGGAGCACGCTGGCCAACGGGCCRGGTCACCGCCCAGGGATGGACGGAYGGACACACGGACAGCACCAGCTCCGGCCGCGCAGGGGGCAATCAGGGGATGGACAGACAGGACGGATGGCGTTGGGAAGGAGTTCACAAGCCTGGCCATGCACACACACCCCTCCCCTCGCCTCTCACTTTGCTCTGGATTAATAACGCACAGCAATTATGGAGAATATTATATTCATTAAGTAATTAACCCTCCCGGCGCTCCGCGGAGCTGGCACCCCGTTTTCGCAGACAGAGGCCAGCACAGGTTTGCCCCAGGCTATAAAACGGGGCAGGTCGGCAGCACCCAGGTTAAACAAAAAACCAAAAAGCTCCTTGTGGCTCATCTCACCCCACTTAGGGTGGCAACAGCAGAGCCATATCCCAGGAGGGGACCTTGGGGTGGCATCACTGAGACGCAGAAACATTCTCCCCTGGGGACAAAACTGTGAGGATTTGGAG
>NW_026623591.1:198763-212278 GCF_030028575.1 Malurus melanocephalus
AAAACCCAAGGGATTTGGGCATCACTAAGACCCAGGAGCATCCTCACACAAGGGAGCTGGGGCTTGGCAAGYCCAGCACCACACCAGCTTCTCCACAAAATAACTGCACTGCAACTCTCAGGTGAGCCAAGGCTCGATGCTCTTGACACCCAGGATACATTTTCCATGCTTGGCTGTGACAAAGAACAGGAAAACTACAGGCCTCTGCCTATGATTTATGGGTTTGTTCCTTATCGTGAGCTAAAAAGTCTCAGACTGGCTTCCAAAGAAAATGAATTCATCAGTTCAAATGCAGTGATGTAACTTCAGGCTCACAGCTCCTTTTCCAAATAAAACTCCTGTTACTTGATTCCTGCTCGAAGAATGATTTTATGGAGTTACTGACTCGGTCCKCTCTGCCTGGGAAGGTGCTGCCATGGGGTCACTCACAGCCATCCCGCSTGGGCGAGCAGGACCTCATCTCAAGGCTCAGCTTCTTGACTGCTTTGCCATTTTCCCTGCTTTTCTACTCAAAACCTCACCTTGCACACCAGTGTGCAAACAGACATTCAGCCCCTCTGGTACTGTTTTGTACTAACCACCATGGAGAGGATCTTCCTCAGCAGTGACACCTGGTAATTTCATCATCCATAAATTCAACCCGCAGCCTTCCATCACCAAAAATCACTGAATCCACAGCCAACTTCACCACTTGCAAAAGTGACAGAAGTCTGAATTGCCCCACCTTCCTATCAACTGAGCTTCACCACAAAGCCACCTCTTATTGACACAGTTTTGGTACTGTGAACAAAACCTCTTCAATTTATAGAAGTATTATATAGAATTTGATACAATACAGAACACATTCAATATGCAATGAATATACTGAATATATTCAACCTACGTATCTACAGAATACATTCTATATGTATTCTAATACACATTCTATATTGACTATATCCTAYATAATTATATTATAATACACTGAATAAATCATCTCCATACAGAGGTTGAATAGATTTTGTTCAATATTTAACATCTACAGTCTCACTTATTATGCACATCTATAAGGTACRTATTTGCTGCTAGAGTTAAGAGCCCAAGAAATTCTGAATTATTCCTTTAACAGCAAAATTTACCTTCACACATGCTCAGGGAAAGCCTGGAAAKCCATGGGAGCCAGGACTTCACCTCAAAGCTGGCTCACCAAACCCCAGTACCCCAAAAGGGACCCCACATCACCCCCGAGGGAGGATGAGGAAGGCCCACAGAGGCAGGTGCAGGTCATCACACACTGAGGAGCATCACCAARAGCATCACCAGGACCTCCTGCAACCAGCCCAGCACTGCCAGCACAACCCAAGCAGGAAGGCTGAAGCCAGTAGGCTTTTTATGTAGTGAGGTTAAAAGGGTACAGAAGGGCTGAGCCAGCTCTTACAGGGTGGTTTTTTTTTTTCTTTCCCCTTGCAAGTTAAAACCAAGATAATGACACTGGGTGGGGACCAATTTGAAGGGCTGAGCAGCCAAACCAAAATTAGTCTCCCCGCCAAGAGCTTCCTAGGCCTCACAGTTTGGGGAAGGAAGCTGAGAAAAAGCATGAAAATAAAAAAAAAAAGTTCCTCGGGAAGCTGGACCATCGCTCTCAAGCAAAGGTGACCCTGCTAGTCAAATATTTTTCAACATAATAAAAATAAAATCAAGTACTGGAGCAGCCTCCCTAGGAAAAGCCCATGAGATGGTGTTTTTTCCTCCTTTTTTCTCCTTTTCTTTCTTTTCCCTCCCCTGGCACTTTCTTTCCTTTCACTAATAACCATGTTTTCTTGCATTTTTTTTTTCTTGGCTCTTTCCTCATAAAAGACTGATGTAATTTCCTGTCTTGTCCCAATGTTTCCTGTTAATTAACAGGGTGAAAGTTATCATCACGCATTTAAATGGCAACCCCAAAGAGGGGAGGGGGAAAAAAAACAGGGGAAAAATAAAAAAGAGAAGAAAAAGAAAGGAGAGAAAAGGACTGTCTGTTAGCAAACACCACATCACATCCCCAGCAGCACAAAACACCATGGAAAAAGCTTTTTGGAATCAATGACTTGAGCCCATGGGCAAAGAACCCCCCAAAGGCAGCAGCAGGTCTGTGCACAGGGGWTCCAAGCCCCCACCCTCCCCTGGATGGGGATGGAAAATCCCTGCAATGCTTGCCCAGAAAAGCTCTTTTCTTGAGTTAAGAAGGAAAATAAAATAAGAAGGCAAACAAGGAGATGGAAAAGTGGAGGAAGAAAGACAACAAGCAGAAGAAGAAAAAGAAGAAAAAGAAGAAAAAGAAAAGAAGGAAAATAACAAGAAGAAGAGGAAAAGAAGGAGGAGAAGGAGAAAAAGAAGGAGAAACAGAAGAAGGATGAGGAAAATAGGAGAAGAAGAAAAAGAAGGAAAACAGAAGAAAGAAGAGGGAAAACAGAAAAAGAAAATAGAAGGAAAAAAGAAAAAAAAAAGGAAAAAGTAAGATAATTTGCTAAGAAAAAGGCAGACAGCAACACCCAAGATGTTGCTTTAATTAAAAGAAGTTGAAGAATAGAGAAAAAAAANGTTGCTTTAAAAAAAAAAAAAAAAAAAAAAAAAAAAAAAAAAAAAAAAAAAAAAAAAAAAAGAAAACCTAGGGGCTAATCCAAAGACAGCAGGCGGAAATCCTGTGAGCCGCCGAGCTCCTTCCCCTGCCCGCCCTCAGCCCCGTGCAGGATCAGCTCCTCCGTGCCCTCTGTTCCTCAACAGCAGCCGTGACGCAGCCGGTACCCGGCGGCACCGCGGCCACGCCGACGGCGGGCGAAAACAAAGCGATTTAGGCAAAAAGCGAGGGTGGTTAGAACAGAGACTATGCCTCAGCAGTTAATAATATCCCAGCGCTGAAAATAAACTGGGAAGGAAGCTCCTTTGTGACAGTAGGCAGGCGGCCAGGCTGCGGCGTGGGTCATTCACGCCGGCGGGGGACGGCAGTGGGGYTGGCACCCACCTGCCAGCCAGCATGTCACCCTGCTGGGGCACAGGTAGCACTGGGGACAGGGTCCCTAYGCACAATTTTCTTCTGGGCACCCTAAAACGGACTGCACCCCAGCACACAGCAGCGGGGAGGTTCACAGTGTGGCCCCCGTGGCTGGAAAGAGGCATCCCCCCATGGCCGTGGCGGGGAAACGCGTGTGGCTAATGTTACCGGTTCCTTTGGTGTAAGCGATACCCGCTGGCAGACAGCRGCGATGGAAACCATGCAGCCCTCATCCCTGCCAGCCCGGGGCTGCTCCCCTAACAGTGTTTTTGTCCCACCGAGTTTTAAATGTCCCCAGTGATCAAGTTGCCGGCGCGCAAGGGGACAGCTTCCGTGAGCCGAGTGTGGTTTGGACTGACACCCAGCTTCCAAAATTCACCTTTCTAGCCTCGTTCTTCCCTAAAAAGTGCCAAGCTGTGGGATTAAAACACAGGTAGCCCCTATCTTGGTCCCCCAACATTGCACCCACCATCATCCTCACTATGATGGACTTGCTGGTTATGGGACCTCTGCATTTTATCATAAGCAGTTCCAAAGGCACCGTTTGGCTGGAAAATCCTACTGGTGTCTGGAAAAATGGGTTTAATGAAGCTGCGCAGGTATGGATTGAAACCGTATCTAATGGGGGCAGCACCTCTGCTATCATTCCTTCTTTAAAACACATTGTAAAGGAGTATCTAGGAAAGGCTCAAGAGGCTCTAGAGCACTTAACAGTAATTATTAAATGGATTCTATTTGCTTTGGAAGGATTTTAATCGGTGAAACGCCCAGGGCTGGGAGGAGGATCCTAGTCGTGTCCCGGGGGGGTCCCCACAGGGTGAGAACCCCCTTAAAAAAAAAAAGACAAAAAAAAAAAACCCTCACGGGGCTTGAAGGAACCGGAGAGGGTGGCCAAGCCAAGAGCCCGGGGTCGGTGCCAAGCACCAGCTCCCTCCTCCCAGTCGGCCACGGTCAGATGATGTGCGAGGCGAGCCGGGAGGCTCCTAGTCTGGCAGGCAGCCTGCTCTGCTCCAGAGGCTCCAGTGCTGTCATCCTGGCGTTAACCCCTGATAACCTTGTCCTTCCCAGGACGGCACAGCGGCTTTTAGGCAAGCAAGGAGCAGGGGGTCAAGTCTCCCAGCGAGGCTGGGAAGTAAAGGGTGCAACACCCTGCRACGCTCAAAGCAAATTAAAAAATGTCAGAACGACGTAAGCTCAAAAATAAACCAAAAATAAGTGACTTAAAGAAAAAAAAAATTCCCAAGCAATTGTTTATCCCTGGGACAAATATACAATCCTAGTTCCACAGGAAGATGTCTCAATTTCAGATTATAATAGGATGCCAATTTGTAAATAAAGGCATTTCACAGGAGGTTATAAACTCCGTAGGGGAGGGAGGTGGAAGTGGGGGGAACGGGAAAACAGGCAGGACTTTGGCGGAGAAACAGCACAGGATCCTGTTTACATGGGCGGGGGGAGAGCGATGGGGAGCCGCTTCGGGGGGCAAATATCTCCGGATTTGGACAAGGTGCTTCTTCCCTGTCGAGCAGATACCAGCAGGGATCAGAGGCATAGTGAAACATTCCCGGCCTGCCCGCAATTTTGGAATGAAATGTCAATCATCCAAGAGGTCCCTTAAACCAGACRAGGTCCCACAGCACAGAAGAGCTGGAGTAGAGAGTGATGCTAACGCCCTTCCAGCCTCAGGAAGGCTTTTCCCTGTGTGTTTGGWGTGGAGTTGGGAGGGAGAAACCAAGTCTGTGCCTGCTGCAGGACAGCCTCGTGGGTTTCCCAGCCTCAAGGCTTGCAGAACCTTGATCCAGCACCTGCCAAGCATYATCACTCAACATCCACTGGCTCTTKGAGACCRTGAGGTGCTTCCAGAGTTTGGGCAAATSAACAGAACTGGGCCAAAATCTGGATAAACCCTCATGTTTGGTATTTTAGAAACAAACCTCTATAAAAAAAAGCAGTAGATGTGGCAAGGACACAAGCCTGCTCAATTTGCTCTCCCTTCTGATGACAAGCTCTGGGCTTCTCAAGAGCTTTGCCTTGCCAACAGACCCAGCCCTGCTCACCTGTCCTGCTGGAGAGCCACCTCCCCAGCAACCAGTGACACCACAGCCTCCCACACCACACACAGGTCAGGACAGAGCTGTCCAGGCTGGTGGATCACCTTCTTGGAGACCCAGCACCAACACCAGCAGCTCCCTTGTGCCCCCGGAGCAGAGCTTCTCCATGGGTCACACAGGAATTTGGCTCCTACCAATCTGATGCCAGCAGACCACGGGCCAGCCCCCTCCAGGCTCTCCAAACATGGCTTTGCTTGTTTGAAAGAAGTCATAACCAAACACATCTGCTGAGAACAAGTCAGCTCAAAATACAGGAAAACCACCCTCTGTCTCCTATTTACGGGAATTATTTTTATCTCCAATGGGGTATTTTTGCTCTTTAGCCACACCGAGGACAGAAAGGATCTGGCTGGCACTACCTGAGCACAGCCATGTCAGTGGGAGAAAACGTGAGCGAGGAGTCCTGACCTCCCCACAGGCTGACCACCGATAAAAATAAAGATGATATAAGAAAATAAATAAAGGCAAGAATTCAGGAGTGAGAGCCAGTGCCTTGGGCAAAGCAAGGGCTACATCAGCCAGAGAATGGGATGGCTGGGGGAGACAGAGCAGAGCTGGGATGAGAAGAGGACACCAGGAYGTGTGAAGGACCACTCAGTACTGCATTCCTGGGTCAGGAAGGAGAAYAGAAGAAGAGAGGGAGGAGGGGAACAGCTCAGATAAGTTATCGTAAGGGGGAAGCAGTCCTTGTACATCCCCTGGCTGTGCTGCTCCCCTGCCACACATCCTCCAGCACCTCTGGTGTCCATCAGCACAACAGCCTGCAGCCCCCAGGAGAGRGGCCCCAGAAGGGCTGAGCTGAGGCTCCTCCTCACCAAAGACTCCTCATGGAGGAGCTGCAAGGATGCTCGCTTTGAGCCCCTTCAGTGCACCCTGTGCCCCCATCCTCTCAACCCCGCCATGCATTCCCCTCCCAGAGCGCCTGTGAACCCCAGGCTGGCCCCATTCCCAAATTCTCAGTGCTGARGGTGATCTTCCTTGCCAAATCCTGCTCTCTGAGACATCAGAGCAGGYCCACTGACCCTGCTACTACAACAGCATCCACCAGGCACCACTGGTGACCAAAGGTTTCAGTGTTTCAGTGCCACCACCACCACTGCCATCCATCTGTGATGTCTTTTTCCTCGCTCCGGTTTCCAAATAACCAGAATAATTACCTTTTTCTTTCTTTTCTTATTTCTTTTCCTTTCTTTCTCCTTTCATCAAGGAGCCACAAATCCAGCACGTACAGGTCTGGAGGGGATGAGGGATGCTGGGTTCTCTGCCCAGCATCACCCATCCCCATCTGACCAAACACAGATAAGACCAAGCCAAAGCGCCGGCTGTGTGCCCTGCCAATAACTCTTTAAAGCCCTCTTCAAACACACTCTTCTGCTAACTAAAGTATGCAGGAGTGGGTAGGAAGAGAAAGGAGGAGAAAGTGAGCTTTGGAGGATTGCTGCAAAGTGCGTTTATTTTCCTTTCTTGACTGGGTCTCTCCAGTTGGGAATTTTCAGCGCTGCACTTCTGCGCGCGGAAGGGAGATGCCAGTAAATCAGAGCAAATTCAAAACAAATGCTCTTTCATGTGGAGGCATTCGGCTTTGTTTCAGGGCTTGGGTAGCTAACCATATCCCTTCAAGAGTCAACTCTCCTATCAGCTCCTCATTAAACTAAATGGCTACAATTACATTTGGGGAGGAAAAAAGAGCAGTTAATGATCGTAAAAGGTTCTGTTTCCAGGCTTGGGGAGGGGGGGGACCTTTGATAAGGGGGCCAAAAAAAAAAAAGTCCAATCCAAAGAAATAAAAACAASAGAATAAAGTAAGTCAAAAATGGATTTTCAGGTGGAAATGTGCTTTAATTTGGGGAAGAAGCTCAATTAAGGAGCTAGGGGTCCCCTTCCCGCTGCCCTTTGGGAGGCACCAGGAACAAGCCATGTTATTTCCTGCAGCCCAAGCCCCCACCTCCGCCTTCCCTTCGGGAGCAGAGCTGCCAGACGAGATGTTATCAATAGGCTGAACCTTACAGAAAGCCCCCTTTTAAAAGCAAGTACTTCCTCTGCTTATTTCATGTGGTATCCTGTGGAACCGAACTCTCTCCTCCCCTCTGCAAAGGGTGTATTTCAGGAGGAAAAAGGAAAAAAAAAAAAAAAAGAAAAAAGATCTAACAACATCCTTATTGTGTTGTTTTGCTTCTTGTCTTTTTTTCTTGCTACAGTCTCTTTTTTTAAATTCCCTGAAGCTATAGGCTCCAATAGCAAAAATACAAAAAAAGCCCAAAGCCTTCTGTCTTAAAAAAAAAAAAATAACCCAAACAGCAACAAGTTTCCCTGTTCCCTCTCCCCCTTCGTTTGATTAATTCTCATTAGGGCCTTTGAACAAACAATATGCTCCCCTCTCAAATAACAGACAGGGTATATATTACACCCAAAGAAAAACAAACAAGGCTCACTCAAAGACATCACATCCACACCAAACGCAATTCCTGGAGAGAGGCAGGGGCAGATGCATGCGCGCGTGCAGCCGCCGCCAGCCTAATTCCRAATTCCAGTTTCAGGGTGATGAATAAATCATAAATCAAGGAGACATCCCCACAAAGGCAAGCACCTTCAAACATCAGCCAGTACCTGCAGGTACATGGTTTCAGACACTTTAATCCTGGCAGAGACACTGAGGTGGCCAGTCTGGGGTGGGAGATGAGGTGCTGGTGACATCACACCTTGGAAATGGGGTTGGAGCTGGACTAGGTGACCTTCAAAGGTCCTTTCCAACCCAAACCACTCTATGTCTCTATGCAAACCCCAAGAGGGGCAGGAAAACCACGTTCCAAGCCTCCATCCTGTAACAGCAACTGGAGACTGAAGGACATGGCAAACAGGAAAATGAGGAAAATCATAGAATATCTCAGATTCAAAGGGATACATAAGGATGTCTGTAACATCCTCTGCAAAAACTCAGGCCACCTTTCCTTCCCAGGCRCCATGAGCCTTGCACATTAGATGTGGGATGCTGGTGACCCGACCAGGAGCAAAATCTGAGCAAGGTTCTCATCCCAGARACAAGAGATGCTCCCACCACCAAGCCAAGCAGCGTTTGACACCGAATCCTTCTTTAAGGTGCGACTGCACCTGCTCCCATAACCCCCACATCCGAATGAATGATCAACCAACATCACTCAGCACTTCCCTGCCTCAGTCCTTCTGCCTCCTCCTGCCCCAGCCCAACAATGAATGGAGCAGAAGGCTGGAATTCAAAGGAAATACARGCTTTTGGGGATTTTGGCTTTTTGGAGAACCTTGTCCGGCATTTCAACACATCCTCTGCACGAGAGGTACCCAGCTGCTACTGAAATGAAGCCCAACTCCCCCTCCAAGCACATTTTTCTCAGTGATGTGTATTCCCAAAACTCCCCCAGAATCATTTCACTTTCACAGGACCCTCAGCCAACGCAACCCACCCACGGCCAAGACCAAGAGCAACAAGAGATGTCTTACCTGAGAGCCCCCCAGGGGCTAGACAATTAGTTCCCCCTGTTTCAGTGGAGGAAGGCACAGAATCTGGACAATCTGCTGGAGCAGAGGAAAAGGGAAAAAAAAAAAAAAAAGTCAGTATATAGGTGGCTCTTTGCAGGCTCCCAGCATCGCCCCAAGCAGGACACACATTCCAAAGGGCTTAGCAGGAAGCGATTACTAATTGTCCGTGCAGAGACAGTAGTTCATCAAGAAGCATCCACCCTAACTCGTTGTCTCAGTCAAGGCTGCGCTTCATCACCAGCCARCGCTGATTATAGACCTGCAGAAATTACAGGCTGGCTGCCACCTCTCCGGACAAGTCACTGAGGAGATCAAGGTTGTCGCCGTTCTGATGTAAGCGAGCTTCCAAAAACGCTTAAATCGTGGCTTTATGCACCCAATTTAGTCTACACCTGTAACTCACCGAAATGGGAACCGAAAGGGAAACGTCTCATTGCTGCCCTTTTGGCACAAACGGGCTGAGTTCGTGGTCCCCCGCTCAATTTCTGTCACTGCCAGCTGCTGGCAGATCTTGTTGCCACCTCCTGTCCCTCTGTGCCCCACCACAGGGCAGGGGAACTCTGGCTGCTCCTAAGGGGYTCCTCCCTATGGATGGAGGTGCTGGAACTCAAGGCTTGCACTTTTCTATCCCAATCCTGCTCCTGCAGGTGACAACAGGCAGAAGCCAGCACTGATCCTCTGGTCCTATGGACCAGCTCCAGCCTTTTGGTCACCACCATGTGGGATCACAAGTTACAGGACAAGCCTGGGAAGAGCTGTGAAACTCATGCAACCTTCCAGTCCTCAGAGTCTTTGGGTTTCACCAAATTTGGGCTCCCTATGAATTATTTCACCTCAAAGCAATGGCAGCCACCAGAAGAGCAGAGATGATTTCTCCCTACTGATAAAGCAGTTCCTCCAGAWCCCACCCCTGAAATACCAATGAATAAGAAATTCCTGTCTGCATAAC
This sequence comes from Malurus melanocephalus, assembly GCF_030028575.1. Classification (NCBI taxonomy): domain Eukaryota; kingdom Metazoa; phylum Chordata; class Aves; order Passeriformes; family Maluridae; genus Malurus; species Malurus melanocephalus. Next base: position 208,347 of record NW_026623591.1, read on the forward strand.
CTCATTTTATCAGAGTAAAGTAAAAGCCCTAACAGGAATATACAGTTTAACAGGATATACTTAATCAAACTGAAAACAATAGGGGAGACAGGAAATAGACTTACTTGTGAAATACTGTATATGATATGCTCTCTAAATGCCTTGTCGTGCTTTCTATGCTTTAAAGAAATTGAGTTTTTACTTTTTTTTTAACTCTTTATATTCCAGACAGGAGATGACCCTGCCATTCCCCTGTGATGGCTTCAGCTGCCTGAGCTGCAGATGCTTTCTGAACACAGGCTGGAGCACTGTGCCCTGCCCTGGGCTCCCTCCTCCCTTAGGAGCTCCTGCGGGTAATGGACATCACGGCCCTTTCCATGTTGTCTTGCTCTAGGAATCATAGCTGACCACGTTCTGTTACCACATCAGGCAGGACAGAATCCTATCCAAATATCAAATGCATAACCCCAGAAATGCGAGATGTGCTTCCACACCTTCTTCCTMTGCTCCCTCCCTGTGTCCCACCACCCAGCAGGCAGCTCCCCTCACCCGTGAATCACCCACTGAAGTCTCTTTACGGAATGCAGAGCTGGTGCAGCTCAGCCCCAGACCAGCCCTGACAGTCAGCTGTGGGATGAGCTCCAAGGCAGAGCCTTCTCAGGGTCTCTGCCCTTTGTGTGGCTGATTCATCCCTGCACTCTTCCCACCACCCACAGAGCTGCCCAGGGCTCTTGTTAGGGGGGCGTTTTATCCTCAGCACCAGAGAGGTCACAGGACATTTGTCCAAGCCTGGTGCACACCAATCTCCTGCCAACACTGCCTTCCCACAGCATAAACCCATTGTGGAGACACACAATTATTCCCTGTGGCCACCAGCCCAACCTTGCAAGGTGTCAGRCAGCTCCTGGAGCTGATGCCACAGGAGGGCATTTGGCCCCGCAGCAACATCTCAGCGAGTCTCCTGCACTCTCCAGCACCACCAAGACCAGGAGCACAACAGAGCCACTTGCAGACCCTTGTCACACTTAAAGCTGAGTCACAAATCTGCCTGAACTAAGGCAGGGCTCTGTTATCCACTCACTCTCAGCAGAGCTGCAAGCGGCAGCTCCAGCAGGGACACSAGGAATGCTGGAGTCCCAGGAATGGCAGTGTCCCAGGTCAGGTTGGATGGGGCTTGGAGCACCATGGGACAGTGAAAGGTGTCCCTGCCCAAGGCAGGGGGGTGAAATGAAATGAGTTTCAATGTCATTCCAACTCAAACCCTTCTGGGATTCTGTGACTGAGCAAGCCAGCCCAACCCACAGCCTTCCCCCAGGTAACTCAGCCATCAAGGGCACATCTTTSTGTTCTGTGACAAGTACACAAATACCAAATCTACCCTAACAACACACAGCCTGATGCAGCATTTCACTGCCTGCAGTAGACTCTCAGCTCCCTGTCCTTCCCCGCTTTCCTCCAGCCTGTCTCAGCCTCCATCACCTCCAGAAAAAAACTATTTAATCCCCATGGCAAGGGTTTTAAAGCAAAAGAGAAGAGAGATTTACATGATGAGGGGAGAAATTGTTGACGATGAAGGTGGTGAGGCACTGGCTCAGGTTGCCCAGAGAGGTGACAGATCTCCCACCCCAGAAACACTCAAGGTCAGGCTGGATGGGACAACCTGGTCTAGTTGATGTTCTAGAAAATGTTCCAGCTCATTGCAGGAGGGCTGGACCAGWTCATCTTGAGGGTCCCTTTCAACACAAACCATTTCTGATTCTGTGATCTGGTGATCTCTACCCAAGCCCACACCAGTCCATTCATGACCTGCCCRTCTGTCCATACGAAGCWCTTACAAGACATGGCACTGAGCACWWGAAAACTTTTATCACCACTATGGCACAACTTTCCCACCCTTTCCCAGCTGGCAGAGTCTAAGCATAGGGACTGTTCCTGCCCAAGGTCCCAGGTGAGAGGATGGCTGATGTGCATCAGCCAGGTAAAATATTCCTCACACCTTCTCATAGTTCACAACGTGCATCTGGGAAACTGCCACAGGACATGGCACCAGGGCTGGGATGGGAAACCCTCGGTCCCTCTGCAGAGGAAGTGCTAAGAAACCCTGAGCTTGCAAAACCCACCTGCCACCACAGACTTGCAGGCTCCGCTGGTGCCTGTCACAGCCCCGTTAGTCAGAGCTCAGCTGCCAAGCGGATTTTTCTTTCGAAAAGGGAAAAAAAAGGAGGACTTTTTGGTGAGTAACCCAGTTGTTTCTGTGCTTCCGATGGGCAGCGTTAATCACTTCCTATTGGCCGATAGGAATAACTTTTCCTTTCGAAATGGCACATTCATGTTCTGCGGCTTTTCTGTTTACACACATTTTGCTACCTTATGTCAACACTTGCTAATGAATAAATATATCATTCGGCTAACTGAAAATGAGATCCTGGCAGAGGCAGATTGGATGTTTAAATCCTGCTAATAGATTTATCCTGACATCTTTACAGGAAACCAAAACCAAGTTTTAACCCTTCTCTCCCGCAGCTCCGAACCCTTTYGCATCCCATGGATCATCAACGCCCGGGAAGAAAAGCCACAGAAGCAAAAGTAGGAACTTTTGGGGGAGCACTGCAGGGCTGCAATCAAAGTGGTGCGAAACCCACAAAATTTCATGACCCAGCAGACCCTCAGAGTCTATTACTGAACAACCCTTCTGCAGCCCAGCACATGCTCGGGATGCTGAACCCAGTCCCAATGTCCCTCTTTCATTCATGAGCCCTTATCTCCTGTTTTTTTCACACCAAGGCAAGTTCATGCTTTGCAACCCAACTGTTTGTTAAACAGCTCTGTTTATTTCCACAAAGCAAAAAAAGACYGATTAATGTTCCCAAAGAGTTTGCAGAGAGAGGAAAACAACAGCCTCCAAGGAAGCAGCAAGCAGGATAAGACCCCAACCAGCGCACCAGAGCAGCCTCAGGCTGGGGCTTCTTTCTGCCCTGTGACACTGAAGAGAGGTAATTTCACAGACGCTGCTCCTTTGGCCAAAAAMAAAACCCAACCAAACAACCTGATACTGGTTTTTAGGAATATTTATCCACCTTTGGCTCCCTGCAGCGCTGTGCCTCCCCTGCCTGCCACGACCGCGGGACACGACCGCAGAGACCACCGTGCTCCAGCCAGCACTCCAGAGCCACTAATCCTCAGGAAGCCAGGAGCTGCTCCTCCCGAGCTCCCCCTGTTTCCGACTCTCCCCACCTCTCCTCCTTCTCCCAGCCTCATTTATCTCACACCCCGAGCTCGCTGCCAACCAAGAGTTTATGCAGACAACCGCAAAAGAGCTGGTGCCAGCCTCAAATGGGCTTCTCCCCTGGCACCCTGACATTCAATTACAAGCAACAGGCATGCATAGTGATGCTAAGAAATTTAAACTTTAAAAAAAGTAAAATGAAAACAACTTTTCAACCTCTTTTCTTGGGTTTTTTTTTTGCAATTTGATGAGGCAGGATTAGGCTCCCATAAATTTCAGAGAGATTTCTAACAAGCCCATGTGTCAAGGTTCGTTGGGATTCTCAGGCATTCATCAGGGAGATGCTTGCTGGATCCCAACCTAAATCCCTGAAAATTCACCCAGGGGTGCGGGAGCACTGCCATTTCCATCTGGAGCCTATGGTTTTCCTGGCTGACTCAAGCAGCACAGGCCTGCGCTGCACTGCAATTCCTTCTGAAGTTCMCTGCCAGAGTTTTAAAATCCTACTTTGTGCAGAAGGTGGCTTAGATAAATTATATGTTAATTCTTCCAAGGGTAGCARGAGGCACAGAAGCACACAAGCAGCCCAAAAGCGAAATGCATGACAAAGGCAGGAGCCTGTTTTCCCCGATAAAAAGGCTGTTTTCCCATTTTTTATCTCTTACCCTGCATAGAAAGAAGTCCACTTACCAGTTGGTTTGAGAAAATCCATTGGATATCTGGAGTA
>NW_026623591.1:212408-214604 GCF_030028575.1 Malurus melanocephalus
AAAAAAAAAAAAAGAAAAAAGATAGGAACTTATGATAACAGTGGCATTCTTTTAGCAAAACTGTTTGTCTTAGCTCTGGGGGTTGGAGGCAGGGCAGCGAGGCGGTGATTGCCTTGATATTTAGCTGTCAGATAAACAAAAGGGGCCGTCTGGCGCCAGTCTCCCTGCTATCTGCCGCTCGGGCTGTCTGATCGGGGCCTCCTTGGCTCGGCGGAGCCACGGCAGCGCCGGGGCCGCCCGGCCCTTAATCCCCCGGCACCGCGCGGGGACGGCGGGGAGGCAGCGCCGGGGCCCCCGGGAGGGGAGAGGAGGGGGGTCCCGGAGGTGGGGGGTCGCCCCCTCCCCTAAATACAAAAWGAAAGTACATAAACCACGGCCACGGAAAGTTTTTGAGCGTGTTCTGGGTTTTGTTGTTTGTTGCSGGCTGGTTTTGTTTTGGTTTTTTTTCTTCACCAGAAGGGAAAAAAGTTTCGTGGGCTGGGAGGTGAGTGGGGCTGCATACACGTATTTCTCACACATGCATCCCCTGCATCTCCCCTGGCCCCTGGATCCCCTCCAGCCCCTGCACCCCTGCATCTCCTCCAACCCCCGCACACCTCTGGCCCCTCTGCACCCCTGCATCCTCTCCATTCCCTGCACCCCTATCCCCGCCATTCCCCATATCCCTGTATTCCGTACATCCCCTGGAACCCCTCCATCTCTTGCGTACCCTCCAACCTCTGCACAACTCTAACCTCCGAACCCCTGAATCCCCGGCAACCTTGTATGCCCTCCATTCCCCTATATTCCTGCATCCCCCCATCCGCTACACACCTCTAACCCCACCACCGCCGCACTCCCTCTGTCCCCTATATCGCTGCATCCCCTCTAGCCCCTGCCCCGCTCCATCCCCTGAACCTTCTCTATCCGCTGCACCCCTCCATTCCCTGCACCTTCTCTATCCCCTGTCCCCCTCCATCCCCTGCACCCCTCCATCCCCTGCACCTTCTCTATCCCCTGCACCCCTCCATTCCCTGCACCCCCTCCATCCCCTGAACCTTCTNCCCGGCACCTTCTCTATCCCCTGCACCCCTCCATTCCCTGCACCTTCTCTATCCCCTGTCCCCCTCCATCCCCTGCACCCTCTCCATGCCCGGCACCTTCTCCAGCCCCTGTCCTCCTCCATTCCCCGCACCCCTCCATCCCCTGCACCCCTCCATGCCCGGCCATCCCCGCCGCCGTACCTAGCTCGCAGAGCCGGCTGAGGTGGTGCGGGTTGCAGCAGACGAGCTCGGAGTGAGCCTTGCCGTAGGATTCACAGCAACATAACCGCTTCACTTCGGAGCAGTGGCGGAGGTCGGGCCAGCGGAACACCTTGCAGAGCAGCACGGGCAGCGGGTACCAGTGCTGTCCCAGCCGCGAGTCGGCYTTGGCGGGCAGCAGCAGGCAGGGGGTCCGCGCCCCGCCGCGGGACTCCACGGCGTGCAGCAGCCCCTCCAGCTGCCGCTCCTTCAGCCGCTTCAGCACGGCGTGGGTCAGCGCCTTCAGTTCCGCCTCCGCGCCCGCCGCTGCCCGCCCGCCGCGGCTCGCCTTGCCCGGGCAGCACCCGCGCCCCCCGCCCAAGTGCGCCCGGGGCTCGGCCACCGCCGCCGCCGCGCCGGGCTCGCCCGCCGCCGCCTCCTCCTCCTCCTCGCCGCCGGGCGCACGGCTCCGCCAGAGCCGCCGGACGAGCACCGAGCGTTTGGTCCTGAACATGCGGGACGAGAGGAGGGGCCCCCGGCTACAAAACGGGCATGTCGTCCGCCGAGCATGAAGGGGCCGGCAGGCGGGATGCGGCGGCAGCGAGCGGCAGCGGCGGGGGGCAGCGGAGCCCAGGCGGGCTGTGGCATGCGCCAGTCTCCGCGCTGGGGCCGCGGGTCCCGCCGCCTCCCGCGGGGGGATGCGCCGACCGCGCCTCCGCCCGCTGCGAGAAAACGTAAAGAAAAGCCGAATTTAAAAAAGAAAAATTAAAACGGGTAAAAAGAAAGAAAAAAGGAAAAAATAAAGGTAGAGGGGAAGGGAAGGGAGAGAGCCGCCGCTCGCTCCGGCTTTGCCCAAAAAAAGCGAGGAAAAACGAAAAAATCCCCGTCTAGAGCCCGCGGCGCCCGTCGCCGGGGTAGGCGGGCGGGGGCTGCCGGCGCCGCGCCGCCGAGCGCGGGTGCGGAGCGCGGCCCGAGC
>NW_026623591.1:215429-237715 GCF_030028575.1 Malurus melanocephalus
AAAAAAAATAAATAAATATATCTATATATTATATTTATCTCCAACCGCCTTGCGCAAGAGGCGGCTCGGGTTGCGGAGAGGTTGTGGGTCCGTGTGTGTGTCCCCCACCGGTGCCGCGCCCCCTTCCCGATGTGTCCCCGCTTCGTACCTGCTGCTGGGTGGGGGGTGCGGGGAGACAGGGGTGTCCCCTCCCCGCACCCCGCGGGGCACAGGGTGGGGAGCTCCCGGGGTTGGGGTGTGCCGGTTCTCACTGTAAATATTGGAATATTAAACCAAATCAGCCGTAAAAATTAAAAAAAAAAAATAAAATAAAAAAAGAAAGAAAAAAAAAGGTATGGTTATGGCTATCGAATGAGGGCACATCACTAAAAACAATAACAACAGTAATAATAATAATTGTGCTTTTACAACACCTGTCACCAAAGAACGGGAAAATACACTATGGAGGCTCGGTACACTCCGCTTCTCACCAAACACGAAGCACTCTGATATTTTCCTTACGGATACTGCTAGTGGTAACAATCCCTGGCACCCTGGGTGCTCCGCAGATTCCCCCATTCCAATTCTGGACCTGCACAGGGTGAGGAAAACTGAGCCACCAAGAGGCTGCGCTCTCGTCCAGCCTTGGTGCCGCTGCGGTCGCGCTGGGAAGTCCGGCCAGACTTCCTAGCGCCAGGCTTGGCAGGGCAGCAGAACTCCCCAGGGGTCCCCGTCCTGCACGCACTCCCAGGGAGGAGCAGCTCCTTTTTCACAGAATAACTGCGGGCGGATGAGTTGCTTTAAGGTCACTCTCCGCGGCAGTTACCGTGGCGGAAGTGGGAGCCAGGGCTCTTAAATCATGGCTGCTGTGAGCAAGTCCAGTTCAAATCCAAATCCGAAACGAATGCACCCAACCAAACACGACACCACACAGGGGACACATCAAACTAACACCCCGTGCAGGCAGGCTGGACATCCCCGGGGTGCCSGTCCTGGATCCTGAATTCGGTGTAGGCAGGAGGGCAGGGTAATTTAAGTGCCCCTTAATTAAACATTCGTATGAGCAGATCAGGGATGGTACAAAGAGGCCAGGCAATTACAGAGTCTGGATCTAAATTAGTCAGAAAGCGGCTAGATTTGGGGGCAGGCTTATTAAATGTTAACCAAACTATACCTACCCAGGTACAAAATCTGTTAAAAATCCAGATAAATAGTTGGAAAAACACTGGGGAGGGGAAGGACGTTACTTGCTGGGGTCAGAAAGAATAATTAAGGAAGGTTCGTTAGGAAGCTGGAGTATGAGGAGGGCAATTGACTCCTCACCTCACCTCCAAGTAATTAAAGACAGGAGTTGAGCCCAGGGCACAGCCCCGCARTCTTGGGGTGATAGCAGGGGCTGAACCAGAACAGCATCAGCATTTGGTTCTGCACATGTGAAAAAATCCCATTGCTTTTAAAATTATCCCTTCTGCACCCTGAAAAATGGAATTTCGGTAATATTTTTAGTTCATCTTGTCCGACAGCCTTCGAAGTGACCTCACACACACTGAGGCTAATTTTCTCACTTCCTCCGAGAACCTCAATCCCTTTTCCCTGTGATGCATATGGTAAATTGAGAGGGGAAAAAAAAAAAAAAGAGTTCCTTCTCGTTCCAACATTTGCTGGTAAAAGACACGTTGGACATGTCCATTAATCCATACATTATACTTTTTAATTTTAAAAACTTGCCAGGCTGTTACAAATGAGATTAAAATCTCTCTTTTTTTTTTTTTTTTTTTATCTTCCCCTTTGTGGCTTCTCTTGCCTCAGCACTGACAACTACGATTACTTTATTGTCACGAAGGAAGTGACAGAAAAAAAACAGGAATAGTGTCCAGGAGTTAATATAATCTTTTGGCCCTGCCACAAGTTCTCCGGGTCACYTGGGGCACCTGCCTTTCCCTGTGGGTAGGGACCGGGGCTTTGGCACCTCTGGCTGCCTGTCGGCACAGCTGGGTGCCCGCCACAGAGCTCGCCTGGTTTTGTGATCTCTGCTGGTGAGAACTGCCCCAGAAGTGCTAAATATTAAATAACCGATAAAGAGCTGCTTTCCAATTAACCCTGCAAACTTGTTTAAACAGACCATATGTATGTGCCCATATGGAAAATACAGAAATAAGCATAATGAAGCTGATAAGTGTGGACATGGGACCTGGGCTGAGGGGACGCTTGGAAAGGGGGGTGAAACCCACAGCCTGCCCTGCTCTGGATGTAGCGCTCCAATGTCAGCCTGGGCCAGAAACCTGCCCTGAAATGCATCAAGGGCACTGCTAATCCCTGAGGGGAAATAAAATATGTTTGAGTCATAGAATTCAAGAATTGTTTAGACTGCAAGGGACCTTAAAGCTCATTTCATTCCACCTCATCTGTCASGGYTGGGACACCTTCCACCAKMCCAGGTTGCTGCAGMCCCGTCCAGCCAAGCCTTGGAAGTTTCCAGGGATGGGGCAGACGCAGCTGCTCCGTGCAGCCTGTGCCAGACCCTCACCTCCTTTGCAGACAAGGATTTCCCCTTCTGCACAGTCAGAATCTCCCATCATTTAGTTTAAAACCACCACCCTTGCCCTGTCGCTTCAGACCCCACTAAACAGCCTGTCCCCATCTCTCTTCTAAGCCCTTTTTAAGTATTGAAAGGATTTATAMAGCGTATTCATTTTTATAAAGTGTTTGCACGTCGCACTGCATCCCTCCTGCCAAACGCATTAGGTCCGGGATGTGAAATCCCACCGAGCCCACCCTCCCCAGCCCCAGCTCTCCATTCTCACGGGGGTTTCTGGGGACCTCTCCCGAACCCAGCTGGCTTTGAAGAGCTGAAGCCGAGTTAATTTGCATTGCAATTCAGCCTTTGACAGACAGTTGGAGCCAAGGCACTGTTAACCTAATTGTTTTGCTAACAGCACCGGGGTGTGAGACTCACCAAAGGCACTTCCAACAAAGGGGATAAAACCAGACTTGGGAAAAAAAAAMCCCTTTTCCTGACATCATTACCGGGTACAAACAAACAGAGCTGATCCCTCTTCATACACTTTCCAGGCGAGGGTCAATAACAAACACACTTTGCTCTTTTGGGGGTATGTSTCTCCTTTTCACAGCAGTGAAAAGCCATTCAGGGGAGGTAGGAGAGAACAAGCCAGGCTGAAGGCAGGGCAGAGGCAGCACAGGCTGGCTTCTGGCACTCTCCCATCCCTTTGTGCACATTAGGAAGAGCTAAGCTTGTGGCCCTGCTTCTATTTTTACGCATTATTTTGAGAGCAGAGCTCTCAAGCCATGTCCAAAGTCTGGGTAGTGATGCCGTTTTGGCTGCAGCCGGTCTCCTTCCGCTCCAGCAGCTCATGTCAAGAGAGCAGATTCAAGCCATGAGACCCAAGGTCTGCAAAGAAAAGTATTCTTCAGGCAGCCTTTCTSTGTGCTGATGGCACCGGGAGACGAGGGCCTCGTGGCCACTGGTGCCACACAGCACGGAAAGATAAAATTGTCATTTCRGTGCTGGTGCTCCCGGGAGCTGGAGCCACTCCAAGGCTGCTCTGTTGGAAAGGGAATCAGTAAAAGTGCRAACAAGGGGAAATTCACTGCACCTGCCTCTGGGGAACAACAGCAGAGGGGCAGGGACCTGCTGGAGAGAATCCCAAAAAAAGGGAGATGCTGCCAGGGCTGGAGCCCCTCTGCTCTGGAGCCAGGCTGGGAGAGCTGGGGGTGCTCACCTGGACAAGAGAAGGCTCCAGGGAGAGCTCAGAGCCCCTTTTGGGGCCTAAAGGRGCTCCAGRAGAGCTGGACARGGACTGGGGACAAGGGCTGCAGGGACAGGACACAGGGAATGGCTTGGCAGTGKCAGAGGGCAGGGATGGATGGGATATTGGGAAGGAATTGCTGTCTGGGAGGGTGGGGAGGCCCTGGCACAGGGTGCCCAGAGCAGCTGTGGCTGCCCCTGGATCCCTGGCAGTGCCCAAGGCCAGGCTGGACATTGGGGCTGGGAGCAGCCTGGGACAGTGGAAGGTGTCCCTGCCAGTGAAAGGAAGAGTTGGAATGAGGTTTTAAGGTCCCTTCCAGCCCACCCCATTCTGCGAGAAAAATGAGAAAAAAGCCTGGTGGGTTGTACCCTTGCCTGAGCTCACCAGCCATGGGGAAAACCACTCMCTTCTCACGCCCTGGGAGTTGTCCATCCAAATCAAGTGTCCATCAGTAGCTCTGACAGGCACCAGCGCTGGCTCTGCCCCGGGGGCTCATGCTGACATGGGGACACTTGGATTCATCACTGTGCCTGACTCTAAGTGTGTGCTTGGCTGGCTGAAATGTTGTTAGCTTTACAGGCTGACCACACAAATGTTGCACTGTTTGGTAGCTAGAGAAGGGTTAAGGGCAGTCTACCTTATGCCAACATAAAGGAAATTACACACATAAACGCATTTTAAATCCATATGTCTCCCTAATTCTAGTAGGAGAATTTGCTGCTCGGAATGTGAGATGCTGGGATAACTGCATCCATCAAAGAGGAATGTAGATGGAGCAGGGAAAGGAGCAACTGGGCTGCTGACCAGGTGAAAGAGGGAACGTGCTGCTGGCAAAAAGGAGCTGCTGTCCCATGGCCACCACAAAAGCAGTGCCTGCCCTAGAGGCCTCTGTGCTGGTCAGTCGCTGGCACACTCCGTGTCCCCAGAGCTGCCACACCTCTGTCCCTCAAATAACCTGTGGCAGCAGCGCTGTGTCACCGGTGCAGCCAAGGGTCAGCCCAGCTCCTGACAAATGTCACCAGCGGGATTTGTGACCAGGGGGTGAGAGGGATTTAGGTCAGACAGTCTGGGAGGGGATGATGGTGGAGCTGGGCAGGAGAACACGGTGTCATTTGGGAGCCACAGGCGAGGCACAGCAGACACAGGAGAGAAGATGTAAARGGGAGGATTGGAGACAGCTGCAATATTTGATTTTACAGATAAAGGAAAGCTTAAAAATCCCTTTAGCTGGGATATGCTTTGCTGAGGAAAAGCTGTGCTCCTCCAGCAGATCCCGGTGCCTTTGGGATTTCCCTGTGCCTAGCTCCTTAGGACCTAGCAGAGTCTAAGACTCAATTTTAATATAAAATATACAACGTTAATGCATCACCTTAGCTGTAACTCCTCATTTGTATTGTACCTGTACCTCTGTGTTTCAGATGTCCAAATTAGCAATAAAAGTTTTCAGATTTGTTTTGGTGTGTAACCTCTCAAAAAAAGGGTTTTTTTGGTTTTTTTTGGTTTTTTTTTTTTTCTGTAAGGAAACAGCAAAGTTGCTCTGCTGGAACACTGTAAAGATAAGCACATGTGGACAGTACAGCTGGTATCCCTCTTTCAGCGCTTCAGTTTCAGTGGTGTGAATTGAAATCTTTATTTCAGGTAAGTTCATTTGCATGAACTGCARTGTTGTGTTTGTAGTTTCCTATAGTTACCTACGGCAATCTCTGGATCAGACAATGTACGGAAAAAATGGATGGATGGAAAAAGCAGGGGCTGACATGAGAAACAGAGGTACCTTTTTGTTACCCTGTGGTTCCTCCTGCTGACACCTCTGGAGCCCAGAGGAGTCCGAGGCTTTCTGGTTTCAGCCACATTTGCCTGTGGACCTACCCACGGCAGGGAGATTGGAACCRGAGGATATTTAAGATCCCTTCCAACACAAACCAGCCAGTGCTTCCACAATTCTAGGAGCTCAGGGTGCATCCCAGGTGAGGATCCTCTGCCTCCTGGTGTACACAACATTGCAACACCAGTGCCCAGGAGCGCTGGGGAAGGGTGGGATGTCCCTCGCTTAAAAGCAGCACTTTAGTCCTGATGTTATCAAGCCAGTCCCTGATCTCTGGCTCTAGGGGCATTTACCAGATCCTGAGAGATGGGCTACTCAGATGCAGCCACAAGGCAGGGGTGTGCCCTTCCTCTCACCCAGAAGAGGAGGCTGAGGTGCCACTGCCCTGCAGATCAGTTTACCAATGGGAGGAGCCCACARTCCCCCATTAAAACTAAACAAAACCAACCCAAAGCCCTTTTGGCAGAAGGAAATAATTGTAAAAGGGATGGGAGAGTAGCAAGCRAAGCAAGAGGAAAAACTCCGGCTTCTGTATTTCCTATTGCTGGCAGGTAGGGGTGTAATTTTGGAGTTCCTTCCTTTTTCATGGGATAGGTCGTAACCTTACCATCATTTATGTGTCTCTCTGTATTTATTGCAGTGGCCTGGCCAGATGAACTGTGGAGCTGATTTCTCTCCCTCAAACATTACTCATGTCCTCACAGATGGAAATATAACAGCCTATGCTTTCACAGGCTTCACCAAGGAAAATTCCCAGAGATGCTAATGGGAATTCTGTCCWGTCAGAGACAGGGATCAGCCTGTTGTAAAAAGAAAATTCTCATGTTTATGGTGACTYGTTTGGCATCAGTGTTTCTCTTCCTGACCTACAGCTTAACATTAAAAAAAAAAAAAATCCAAATATCAGACATCCTCAATCAAGGACTTCATAAAGCCCTGACATTTCACATGTGCAGTATCRCAGTTACACTGCACAAATCTGCTTCAAGGAACACAGTTTGGATTTCTGGGCTGCAAATCCAATACAAACACTCAAAATAACAAAATTATTAGATGCTTCTTTGTATTCCGGCTCTCTAGGAGCATTATAACTGCAGATTACAATATTTTGGACTTGCATATGATATGCTTTTTTGAGGCATGAGGGAGGATGGAGATGATGCACATAAATCAAATCATTAAAAGACACTTCAAAATCAGGGCAGCCSAGACAAGTAATGTCTCTTATCTGCAATGATTTACTCACAAAATACCTGCATGGGTGAAAAAAGAAAAGGTGGACGCTCTGCTGGGAGGGCACAATTGAGAAGAGAAGCATGGTTTTTCAACAATAATGGTCCAGGCGGGGTAATTAAGCGCTGGTTGTGGTGGATGTTTCGTCAATAATAATTGTGAAATGAGGTTTTGGTGGTATTCAGCAGATGAGCTCCAGCTGGTTTAAACCTGCACGGTGCAGGGAACCTTTGTGCCCCGAGTTACTCAGGTGGGTAGTCTAGACAGTAGGGATAGCTCTTCATACCCGATAATTTATGAATTAGTAGAGCCAGTGTATTAAAACAGATAATTGAAAAGTCCTCATTTGTCTAAATGTAGGGTTGGGATTCTTTAATAACTTTTTACAAATATTAAACCCGACAGAAAGGCTTTCATGACAGTCTTGCACATGGCTCAGTTCCAGACAAAGCAACCTGCTGGGAATTGATTTTTTTTTTCCCCTGAAATTTCTAAGTGATGGAAATTGCTTGAGAATAGGAGAGCAGCACTGAAATAAAACTGAAACTCTGTCTGATAGTCACTACTTCCAGGATGAGAAAATTTCTTTCAGCCTCAAGTAGGGGAGTTTCAGGTAAACAAGAAATATGGGATCGGACAGGAACTRACTACCCTGATTTCACAATCCAAATTGCATAAAGTGAAGAAAAAAATAAGTATTAGAAGCAAAGTGTAATTTAAAGATTGGATTTTCAAAAGCACATTACCCAAACCTGCACATTCATTTTATCTGGAGGGAAGAAGGCACGCCATCTGATAGCAATGATTAATCCAAAGGAGGCCCAGACTTGTTCTCTTCATTTAAGAGGAAAAATTACATATTCTGTGAGCAGGTAAAAACAGCTGTACTGACTGAGATACCCGTGGCTCTTCTAGAGACTGCAGGCTCATTATCTCCTATATGTGCTAATATTTGGGGTTTTTTTTTCCAAAGACATGAAAGTAACTTTGGGTCTGAAATATCTGAAGTATATTGGAGACGCTCTTTTTTTCATGTTATGATTTTTGGGAGTTTTCTGACATAATTCAGTGACACAAAGTCAAACCAACCAACACCACGTACAAAACAGAAGAAAATGGATCCACAGCAAAGAGGGAAAGTTCACTGCAGTGGATCCTGTGCTAACTCTGCCATCGAGTTCAGAGAAAGACCTTCTATATTAAAGTGTATCAACCACAATCAGCAACATTTAAAAAGTTTTTATGTGTTTGCTGGTCCTCGTGAGGGTATTTAATTGTGACCTCCTCCCAGTGCCTTCCAACACTCACCTGCCTCCCAAATCACAGAGACAGGGAAGAGCACTTCACAAAGAATTAAAGGATGACTTTACAGCCATTGTTTAAAAACATAATTAACACGGTGTTTAAAGCAAAAGTGAGACAATTATCACCTCCTAAAGCCCTTAAGAAATCCGAGCAGCAGACCTCCAGCCAGAMCTTCTGATAGCACAGGCACCATAAACAGAGCTTTGCCAGAGCCATCCCATTCACAGCCCCACAGCTATTCTCCCTACGTGCTAAGCATTATTATTATTATCACCATTGCTGCCCTGTTTATGGTGATGTGCTAGGCAATCAGCACCCAAGGTCTGACTGACTCCAAAAAGAGTAGCCTCACCTCCAGATGGGTCTGTCARTGGGAGCACAGAGTTCTCAGGATTCTCCACCAGCCCTCGGTGCCTTGGGAAGGACACAGGACGCTGGGATGGCTCGGTTGCGAAGGGATTTTAAAGCCCACCCAGTCCCACCCCCTGCCATGGGCAGGGACATCTTCCTCCATCAGATCAGGTTTCTCCATGCCCCATCCAACCTGGCCTTGGACATTTCCTGTGATAACAAGGACAGCCTGCAAGGACAGCCTGCAAGGTCCCATCTCCTCGGGTCCCAGCTGGGAGCACCGTGACACCTTGTCCCCATCCCTCTGCCCCACACCAGCCTGCACAACAGCAGGTCGGGTAAATTGCTGCTGCTCCAACAGTGCCTTTAGTCTGGACCAGTTAAACTGTTCTGCAACATATTCATTACAGAAAAATGTGGTAAATTAGATTAAGTAAAGGCAGAAAGCCCTCTTAATTGCTTTGATTTACCGGGAACACAAAACTGCTCAGAGTCTCAGAAGAAAGGATTCATTTTCTGTACACCTGAACTACTTTCAGTGTTACTTCCCTGCCTACAGTCCTGCTGCCACACACCCTCTGTCCCCATCAAGGCTCTGGTACAGGACTGAGGGGATGCAGCCCTGGCAGAAAGGATGTGAGCCATGCCACAGCTCCAGAGATTGTGCAGTTGAACAAATGGAAAATATTTGGTAATGGTAAAAAAGTTAAACTATGTACAAAATCACAGAATTGTTTAGGTTGGAAAAGTCTTCCAGGAGCATTGAGTCCAGTCATTGCCCCCAGCATTGCACAGACCACCACTGACCCATGTCCCCAGGTGCCACATCCACAGGGCTTTGAAGCYCTGGGCAGCTGTGCCAGGGTTGGATCAGCCCTTTCCATGAAGGAATTCTCCCCAGTGTCCCCCCAGCCCACCCTGAGGCCGTTCCCTCTCCTCCTGTCCCTGTTCCCTGGAGCAGAGCCCGACCCCCCCRGCTGYCCCCTCCTGTCAGGGAGTTGTGCAGAGCCACAAGGTCCCCCCGGAGCCTCCTTTGCTCCAGGCTGAGCCCCTTTCCCAGCTCCCTCAGCCRCTCCTGGGGCTCCAGACCCTTCCCCAGCTCCGTTCCCTGCCCTGGACACGCTCCAGCCCCTCAATGTCCCTCCTGTCCTGAGGGGCCCAGAGCWGTCCCCAGGGCTGGAGGTGTCCCAGCAGTGCCAGCACAGGGGACATTCAGAACACACAGAAACTCCTCAGCCGGTGGTGCTGCCCTGCTCAGTCTCAGCCCCAGTGGGATCCCTGGGGCTGGGCACTCCCTGCCACTTGCACCTCCTCTTCCTYCCCTTCCTGCCTTCTTTCACCCTTGGCAGCCCCACCTGCTGCCACCTCCACACTGCCCCACGCTGTGCCCACTCTGTCCCAGGACACCCGTTTGCAGCAGGGTTTGCCTCAGTTTACCCAGCTATGACTGTGCTRACAGGTTATTGCTCCAGGGCAGACCAGTGAGCACAGCTACTCCACTCCCAGACTCCAAAGGGCACCTACTGCAAAGCAGAACTCTTTTTTTTTGTTTTAATCACAGTTAACTGTAATCCATGGTCTGTCTGAAAACTAAACCGAGAAACGGCTAAACGGGAGGAAACCATGTACCAAACCTAATTTCTACCTCCCTATCCCTGAAAGAAGAGAAGAAAGCCTGTCATTAGATGACATGGTGCTGCAGGAATGCTGTAACGTACAGAAATCCCGTGCCATTACAGGCGCCCCTGGGGGCACTGTGGATTTCTGCTCAAGCATCTGCCAAGGCTCTGCATCCCTGCTGGCCAGGCTGGAGAGCAAAGCTGCACCCTCGTGTGCTGTGTGACACCCATCAGTGGCACTGCGGTGTCACCTGGCTGGACCACACATTAGGTGGCATTCACCTGACAGATTTTGACTGAAGAAAGCTGGATTTCTGGTCTAATATTGCTTATTATCTCCCGAGAGGAGGAAAATCCCTTGTGTGTGCAGTCCCTTCTCCTGGACACGTGGCAGTTTGGGTGACATGTCCTGCTCAGCCCAGGGAGCTGTGTGGTGACAGTGGGGATGGGGTAAGGCACAGTGAGTGATGCCCTCAGCTCAGACGGGTATGTTTTGGGGTTTCTGCTTCATGCCCCAACAAATAATCCCATCCTGGGAGCTCTGCTCAGGGGAGGTGGTGCCACTGCCCAGCTGGGAGCAGCTGTCTCACGGGATTGGAATGGTTTTGGTTTTGGTTGGAAAGGACCTTGAAAATCATCCCATTCCACCCCCTGCCATCAGCCTTGAAGATTATTGCATTCCACCCCCTGCTGTGGGTCAGGACCCCTTCCACTGTCCCAGGCTGCTCCCAGCCCCAATGTCCAGCCTGGCCTTGGACACTGCCAGGGATCCAGGGGCAGCCACAGCTGCTCTGGGCACCCTGTGCCAGGGCCTCCCCACCCTCCCAGCCAGCAATTCCTTCCCAATATCCCATCCATCCCTGCCCTCTGCCACTGCCAAGCCATTCCCTGTGCCCTGTCCCTGCAGCCCTTGTCCCCAGTCCCTGTCCAGCTCTCCTGGAGCCCCTTTAGGCCCCAAAAGGGGCTCTGAGCTCTCCCTGGAGCCTTCTCTTGTCCAGGTGAGCACCCCCAGCTCTCCCAGCCTGGCTCCAGAGCAGAGGGGCTCCAGCCCTGGCAGCATCTCCGTGGCCTCCTCTGGCCTGGCTGCAGCAGCTCCAGGTCCCTGTGCTGTTGTTGCCCAGGGCTGGGGCAGCTCTGCAGGTGGGGTCTCACCTGAGCGGGGCAGAGGGGCACAATCCCCCCCTCCCCTGCTGCCCCCACAGTCTGGGCTGTACCCAAATTCCTGGCCACAGCTGCCAGCAAGTGTCTGCAGGCAGCCACAAAGCAACCATTTCCCTAAAAGATTGAGTGCATGACCCCATTTGACAGAGCACAAACGATGCTATGCCATTTCACCATGCAATCCTCCTGAGCTGGGGAAATCAGGATGCTCTCTTGCAAAGGGCTGTGTCCTATTGCCATCTCCCTCTGTGTGGGTGCAAGTCCCAGGAATCCTGACTCCTTGTCTCCCTGGTCACTTATTTTCTTGCAGTGGCAGAGGTATTGCAAAAGGTCTGTGTTTTATTTCCTTTCTGGTTCAAGAGTTTTGTCAGTAGGAGTAGGGAAGGCTGTGAGCTGTGGAGGCTGAAGGGAGTGAGCTGTGGACAGAGGTGAACAGGAACAGGAGGAGTACAATGACACTCAATGCTCAAACACCAGAAACTCTTGGAGATCTGTTTCCTTCTTTCCCTGGATCCAGGAGCTGAAGTTTCCTGCCTGGGAGCAATTTCCTGTGCCCCACTGTCTGTCCTGCCTGCCTGCTGTCTCTCCACCACCATCTCCATTATTAGTCTGGAGATAAATCTTTCAGCCCTGCTCGGGTGGCCGGGTGAGCCAGCGTGGTTTTGTGCTGGCAGGCATCAGTGGGAGCCACCACCCCAYGTCTGATCTGCAGACGATTACAAAAGCATTTGAAACCCTTTATGCTTCCCCATTGCTTCCTCTTCCCAATTTTTACTTCCCTCTTCCTGCAGTTAATTGAGTTTTGCTCACCGAGAGCTGAACTTTCCAAACCGAGGCATTCTCAATATTTAAAGGGCTGTGCTGTGGGGAGCAGGAGCTCCATATGGCACAGGGAACCCTACACCTCTGGAGCSAGGGCACAGCCTGACAGGGCAGGTGTAGAGGTGAGGGTGAGCACTGCACCCCAAGGACACCGGAGGGAGGATTGCCCTTGAGAGAAAAATAACTTGCGTCAGCCAGAACACCCAGTGCCTCGGGCTCAGAGCTGCAGGGTCATTAATAAACACAGGCAGAGACTCAGAGAGGGCCCAGAAAGATCATGCATCTGCATTGTRACCTGTCATCACACATGTTTCAACYCTYCCACAAACTTACATATGAAATAGTCCCCCAGCAGCCTCCTTGGGAAATAAAATATTACCCACTAGGATGGCAACATCCAATAAAAAGGTAATTTTTGTGAACGAGGCTTTGGAAACAGAAAGGTACTTTTGCATCATGAGCATGGTCCATTGAAGAAGGCACACAGGGCCTTTTAATTCTAATAACAGAATTAAATTATTTTGGTATGTGCTTGATAATGGTGTAGGACYACGTTTGCACTTCTCTATGTACATACCTAAGCGAGGTGTCCCTTCTTTGTAGTTCCCCAACATCTCTTCTTGAGCCAGCATTTGTAAAATGATATTTCTATATTTACTGAAGCATCTATTTAAAGAGGAACCCCTCACAATTACTCACCACRCAGATAGATGACACTGTTTGGCTGTGTTGACTTAGTTTCTATTAGTGATTGGCAAAAAGTCCATTGTGGCTTCAAAGCAGATATAGATGAATGACCCCTTGATCATAAAATAAAGTATGATGATCCCTTTTAGGCCTTGTGGAAAATGGCATGTAGAGGGGACACGGATCACAACCTCACCCTGCCACATTGTGATATAATATTAAATCCTGTCATTCTGGTAGGTTTGGCCCAAAAAGAGATGCACACGCAGCGTTGGCAGTCGGTGTTCTGGAATAACGTGAGCAAAGGAAGCTGTAAGCTTCAAAACATGAGTCCATTTGTCATTGCAGGTGAGACATCTTTCTACAAGTCCTCTGTCAGTGATGACAGACAAAATATGAGCCATCAGAWTGTCAATCTGGAATTGCTGGCTTGCTGTTACCTGCTGGCACATGGTTCATGCTCTGGGAGCTCAGGCACAGGGTGTCCTTTGCTCACTCCGCTCATCCCGAGATGGGTGACACACACAGAGCAGCATCTGCACTCTGATCAAAGGACACATCAAAATTTACTGTTTGCCATGGTGTATTCCACTGTCCTGAGTAGCTCTGCTCATAAAGAAGATGCAGAGTGCCTGGCCTGCCCTCYTTTTTGGTTTGGTCATTGGGGCAAACACTGATCTAGCCTGGCTCCAGGTGAATAGTTCTGAGCTAACACCTTTTCAGCAGATTTATTCTTCCATGTGAGGTTGGTTAGGGCAGGAATTGGTGCTGTCTGTGCTCAGGGGAGTCAGCAGCAGGATTGTAYTGCAGCACCCAGACACTCCTCGCTCAGGAAATGCGTCTGGTACCGACCYCTAAACCCTTTGAACCCTTGTGCCTCAAAATCCTCTCCCAATGGCACAAGCCTGAAGAGCAGCAGGGCCTGTCTGTGTTGGTAACCCACGTTCACACTGCTGGGAGGAGGTTTTTGCTGATATTTATCAGCCCTGCAGGTCAAACCTCAGCCTGACACATTGGCMACTTCCTTTTCACTTCCAAGGTGCCAGTCCATGGTGTCCTGCCCACCCACCTGGATGCTGAGCCATTTATGGACCAGGAGCTGCTGCCTCCTGAAGATGAAGAAATCCTCCAGAACTGCAGGGATGCTAACATTGATGGATCATAAATAACAGCAATTACGGTTTTCTTGTGAATTTTCAAATTGTTACGGGTGAGATGGAAATAGAAACGCAGCAGTGAGTTAATTAGCTCTCATGCTGTAGTACCATGCTTTGTGGAACGCTGGGCAAACCTAGACAAAGCAGGAGTCCAGTGGGATTATATCAAACGAGACACCAAAATAACTTCAAATACTTTTACCGTGCCTGGAAACAACACTTGCACCCACGGGAGGTAGAGCATCCTCAGTTATGACTGATACCAGGGAGAGCTTTAAAGTGTTCATAACTCTTGTTGTGGCTAGAACACCTTTACAGATAGAGGTGTCCTGTCTGGGTTTGGTCTGTGCAGCACCACAATTTGTCTCAGGGTGACCTTGCAGGGGTGACCACGGGCCAGAGCAACAACAGGGACAGGTCCTGGGGAGAAGGTCCAGGGAGGAAAAGGGGAGATGTGTCTGCAGCCCAGGATCAGTCCCATCACACACCTCACACCCCTGGACCTTGATGGAAGAGTAACCAACCAAAAACATTTCCAGGGAGTCACATATGATTGTGGGGCAGCCACACCAAACCCTTTCTGCACTTCCTTGTGGGCAAGCTTGTCTCTGATGGACGAGGTGACCCCAGGAGATTTCTGGCCCCAGACTCCCAGTCTAGACAGCAGGATACTTTTATTTTCCATTTGAAAATACAAATTTCTGCATCACACTGGCACTTTTGTTAATTTTTACCCCAGATCTGTGGTTTCTTTCCTCAGAAAGAGTTGTAAGCTATTAAAGGCACACCTATAGATACATTAATGTATATTCTACCACTGTCAATCATGTTATATTCTTTCCTTAAACTCRCCAAGAATACTCCTTGGCTTTGCTGGAGGCTGCTAATCTGTAGCTGGAACTTATTGACGTTAAACTGTCAGATGCTGGACGAATTTCGTTGTTTATCCTTGCCTTTTGATGATGCTGCTGTCTGAAGGTTATCTGCTACAATGATTTCATAATCCTTTTGAGTCCCTTTCATATCTTCAAAAGGCAGGAAATAGGGTTTTTTAGCTATTCAAGAGCCACTCGTCTGCAGGTAAAGAATTTAACAGCTTGTGGGAGTGCTACTTAGTGCCAGCAATAATGTGATTGATCTTTCCTGGAACTGAAAAAATGGTTCTTAGAAGTGACATTGTGAAAGGCAAAAATTGAGATATTTTCTTTCACTTGTCTACTAGGAACACTTAATAGAAGAAAATAAATACCTGGTATTGAAAGGTGACCTGTCCTCTTGCATTTCCGTGGCAGAATTCAATTGCTAACTTTTGGGGGGGACATTGATGGTTTTATTTGCTTGAGGTTTGCAGTAGAAAAGGAACATCTTGCTCAAGGACTTTCCAATWTAGATGTTTTTAGTAGAAAAGGAAACATGTTTGGAGTTAACTTAATTTTCTTTTTAGGGGACAGGAGGATTTGAGAGCGAAACCCAAACTGCACATGCTATTGGATGACATACACATCCAGATGGTTAGGTTGGCTTATCTTTATTCTGGGATTTGTATGCCCTGAGCCCCAGTACAGTGATTTTGGCTGTTTCTGCATCCAGAGTTACCTGATGAGCCCTTCTCGTGTAAGCACTGATAGCTCCAGGAGCTGTGATGTTTTATCTCAAGGCCATGGTGCTGAGTTCCCATCTCAGGCACAGAAAAACAGGCAGAAAAACAGAGTTAAAATGTTGCAAAATACTGGGAACAATATCCATAGTTTTGACTGAGCAGAAACGTGACTTTGAGCAACCTGGTCTASAGGAAAGTGGCAAYGGTTGGAAATAGATGATGATAAGRTCCCTTTCYRCCCAAAACAGTCTGGAACTSTAATTATCACAYARAACACTTGAATRAGTTGCTTGACTGGCTTCTGGTGTCTTCCACAGCAGAATGTTCTGGATTCTGGAGTCTATTTTGTCTGGAAAATGACTGTTCAATGTCCCCTCTTCTTGCACTTCAGAAAAATAAATAAATAGCTTTTGTAGGTCAGAAACCTTTTTATGGCTAAACATGTCTACCTGCCACACATGGAACATGGTCTTTCTCTAAAGTAGAAATTTGTGGAGGTGGGAGCTCACTGGGAGGGGTTTCTATCCCTGGAGATTCCTAACACACTGCCCATGAAGAAAAGGGCTCCTGAATCTTTGTTTCCTGTGAGCAACACCCCAAGGGAGCTGGGGGACAGATGAGCTGACTGTGAGCTTCTTCCCAAACCTCATTCCTCACTTAGATTCCCAAGAGGAGATGAGACTCTTGCTGTCCTGCTCTGATGCTCTCATCGGCATGAAAATTATGAGGTGAAAAAATTTTCCAAAGCTTTAATTCTGCTAAAAACAAATTAAAAAAAATAAATTGCATGGAATCACAGAATGGTTTGGGTTGGAACTCGAAGCCCATCGATTGTCTGTGCACGTTAATGTTTATTTTAGCAAGTATGTCTAGGTGGTGTTTTTAGTAGGGGTAGCAGCAGCTCCATGTGAGAGCCTGCGGTTCATCCGTTTCCAGCCGTGTATCTTATCTCGGAAATGTTCGTGTCTGCCTGGGGATATTGTACAATGTTGCCTTCATCGCCCGGTGCTTAATCTACACGAGATTTATTTGCTTTAGTAATTAGAGGAAGCAAATAACCCCTCAGTGTCTCTCTCTTTGTAACTGCGTCGGTGCTGTGTGACAACGTATCGCTGTTTGGACGCTTTTTATCCTTATTTTAAAACAAAAATTACCAAAAGAACACCGCGAGAAGCCGACAGCAACAACCAAAATAAAAGAAACATGACCCAAAAAACCCAGTCGCAACCAAAAAACATAACAAAACCAAAAAAACCCCATACCCAACAAAAAACAAAACAAAAACAAAAACAACAACCAAAGCAAACCAAAACAAGCAAACAAAAGAATAACGAAGAAAACCCAACAAACAAACAAAACAAAACAAAACAAAACAAAACAAAAAAACAGAACTGAAACAAACCCAACAAAACAAAAAAAAAAAACACCAGTACAAAAACCAGAACAAAAGCAAAAATGTACAGCCCCAGGCCATGCATGGAGGCTCTTGGGCCTGACCTGTCCAGGTACCTGGCCCGGTGGAGGGCAGTCAGAAATCTCTTCAGCAATCAAAAACAGTCAAATTCCTTAATAAAGCTCTTTCTCCACACCACTAGCACTGCTTGCTTCACATACAGTGGAACTGGAGAGCTGGTCTCTCCTTCAGTGTTTATTTTTGCTGGTATAATTAGCTGATTTTTCAACCAGTAATACTGCTTAGCAGTGACTTCCTTTAAAAATTTGTTTTAGGCTGTGGCAGATCTTCTTGGCTTTGTGTGCACACAATGACTCGAACTGGTAGGACCCCAACGYACTGAGGCAGCGCTGCTAATTAATTCTTGGCTGCAGAAGTCCTGATAAGAGTAAACAAAGAGTGAAATTAGCTCAGGAGAAGACACAGGAATTCGCAGGCAAACCCACATCCTTCCATGATATCATTGGGAATCCGCCCGTACTCCACCCATAGGTTTGACTGAGCCCTGGCCGAAGGCAAGGGAGCTGATTTTTGGGAGGGTGAGCTGTGGATCCKAGAGAGGCTCAGCATAATTTACAGCCCGTAAGGATTTCATTCCCATTAGCTCGGAGAGCGGGGTAATTTACATTTAATCTCACCGGGCGAAGCCAAAAGCCTGAGCCCCCACACCCACCCTGGTCATCTCTGCACCACCCAGCAAAGCCCCCTGGAGCTCTTGGTGGGGTGAGAGGGCTCTGAGAGGCACAAAACGCTGGTGCTGTGCTTTTTCAGAGGCTAAAAGGGTCAGTGCAGGCTCTGGGGAGGGTTTCAGCACAGGCAGGGAGGTGCTGCCAGCCTGGAATCCCTGAGCTGGGCTGAGCACAGGCAGCTGCCCCAAAGCTGCTCCAAATCCTGCTCCCCTGAATGCAGCAGACCTGGTGCCATGGGAAATGCTTCCCCAGGACACCTCAGTGCTAAACTGCTGCCAAAATTATGATTTTCCCCCCCTTTCTTTTTTTTTTCTTTTTTGTTTTTTTCCCCAAGGGAGGACAGCAGCGATGAGGAGATGGTGAGAGCATCACAGCACTGCCGTGTGTTGCCATGACATTGAAGTAATTGCTGTTACTTTCTCTGAGAGAAATTAATTCTTTCAGAATTAAGTGACCAATTTTGCCGGCACTCAGCTGCAGGAGGAAAGGATTTTGCTGTAATTCAGCAAATGGGTACATTATGGCTACGCTTCCACAACGGCAGCAAAGTGTTTTTGCTGTTCCCACTGTTTGCTAACACCTTGCAGTTGGCATTGGAAAATTGTGGGACTGATGACAGAACACAACAAAGTGCAATCTTGAAATTTTCCCCGAAGGACAGTAAGGGGAGAGCAGGAGAAGATACAAGGTGGCAAAATTATGTCTAGACTGGCTAGTCTAAAAAACAAATCCAGTTCCGTCTGGMTGTTTCCTGTGTGGTTTAAGTCGCAGTTCTTTGATTCAGATAGTCAGATTTATCATTTTTTACAAAGTTCCCGACTTCACTCTTGTCAGGGCCACCAAAGCACCGACCTGCAGGGCCCACGCTCCGCTCTCTCACGTGTTTAGTCTYGGCAAGGACTGTTACATAAAAACTTCGTCTAGGTAATCCAAGGTARAAAGCAATTAGCTAAAACCCAGGATCAGGTGAAGCTGTGCAATAATCAGGAGGTGCAGTGAGCCCTGGCTTAGTGAACCCTGGGAAACCTGAGTGGGTTCAATAAGCGCCCCGAGGCCGTGCTGCCCACCAAAGGTCGTGGTGCTCCCGTGTCTGCCATGCCCAAAGCACCATGAGATGTGTCCAGAGAGCTCCTGTCCATGCAGGAGATTTCCAATCTGCTGATGGAAMAGTTCTGCCCAAATCCTGCTGTTTAGAAGGGGTCCCATCCAGGAGCTGGCAGGTTTTGCCCATCTCCCCTCTTGGRTCCCCTCTGTATTAACAAAACCCTTGAGGTACCTGAGGCTAAAGGACTCCTCAGCCAKGAGCTTTGGCTTTTGTTGTGTGAAAAACAGCAGCAACACCTCAGCTTTCGTAATGTTTTCCATTTGTTTTGGAGTTCCACATTAAAGRGGAGAAGGGAATATATAGGGAATATTCAGTTTTCCTACCCATCTTGCAGATAAAGACACTGAGGTTAAAAAGATTTAACTCACAGAAAGACCACCCAGCCAGCCCGTGGGGAGCTGGCAGATGAACAAAGCCCTCTTGATTTATTAGCCAGCATCCATCCTAGAAGATGCTGATCCTTCCTCCAGAGAAGGGGATGGACCTTTAATAACACATTTAATCAGGGATCTGTTGTATTTTTTACTTTAATCGGGTCRCACTGCACACCAAAGATTTCTCATATTTTTCCTTCCAGCACCTCTGGAGGATGTTGGAAGATCCTCGTGGCCCTGTTGGCCCCTGATGGCCTCCAGCAGTGTCCTCTGCCAGGCATGGAGCAGCCTTCCCATGAGGAATGTTTCAAAACCAGGTTTGGATGTGACTGAAAGAGCATCACAAATATTTCCTTGAAATCCCCCCACCTCCGAGTCATCGGGRTGACTTTGGAAAGCAATCAGAGCAAACAATCCCTGTGGTCCCAGAGAAATGGCAGCCCTGGCTCTCTGCTGGGCAGCACCAGCCCCTCATGCCTCCACTCTGTTTTGGAACAGAAGCCCTTGTCCATTTGCCAAGTCCAGAGCTGGGTTGTTATTTCCATTGCTGCATCTCTGGAGTTCACCCATTTTCCTGGAGATCTGTCCTAGAAGTGTGAGACTCTGGAATGTCTTTGGATGAGGGCAGGGCCTCTGAAACACAGCAGGGAATTGTGCCCATTAAACTCCAGGGAGAAAATCCCAAAAAACACAGACCTGTGCAATAGGGCTGGAGCCCCTCTGCTCTGGAGCCAGGCTGGGAGAGCTGGGGGTGCTCACCTGGACAAGAGAAGGCTCCAAGGAGAGCTCAGAGCCCCTTCTGGGGCCTAAAGGGGCTCCAGGAGAGCTGGACAGGGACTGGGGACAAGGGCTGCAGGGACAGGACAYAGGGAATGGCTTGGCAGTGCCAGAGGGCAGGGATGGATGGGATATTGGGAAGGAATTGCTGGCTGGGAGGGTGGGGAGGCCCTGGCACAGGGTGCCCAGAGCAGCTGTGGCTGCCCCTGGATCCCTGGCAGTGTCCAAGGCCAGGCTGGACATTGGGGCTGGGAGCAGCCTGGGACAGGGGGAGGTGGAATGGGATGGGCTTTAAGGTCCCTTCCCACTCAAACCATTCAGGAAATCCAGGATTAYGTGATGTACCCATGTGCTGAGGATCCCCTTCCTCAGATAAAATCTGAGTGGCTCCTCAGCATTTCAGGAACCCCAGTGCAAGGAGGATGACATGGTGGGAAACAGAGATAAGGAATAAACAGGGATTGGTGTCCTGAGGGAGAGGTCACCTCTGCTGGTCAGTGGCCTGAGCAGTGCATACCTTTGCTCAGCCAGAGAATGAAGTGGRAAGGCATTTTTCAGCTTTTATTACWGCACAAGCACCAGTKCATGAGAGCAGCACATGGAGCTCTAAAATGRACCTCATTATTAGAGAGCAAAATGTTATATACAGGTTCTTCTTTTCTGAGAGYGGCTGGCAAATAAGATCAGGACAACCACAGCTTCCCAAAGCCTTTTCTGAGTATTAAAATTGCAACTTAAGAGCACGGGCAGSATCCTGGTGTTCAGTTCTTACTGGATAATGTGTTAGATGGCAGGTTAGAATTGCCACTCAACTGCAATTCTGACTATTGTCAGAAATGATTTACACTTAATACCCTGTGAATTAGCTTCTGAGTCAGCTCAGCCTGCAAAGAAACAGAAAGAATCCATCTGTGAGYGCATGAAATCCAAGAAAAAGCCCTGTGCTGAAACCCAATGGGTCCAGTTCTTCAGGGAAGCATTTTGTGTGCCCACAAATCCCTCGATGAGAGGGGACCCTCACCTCGAGGAGCAGGTGGGCTGTGCCAGAGGTGAASTCATGTTTCATACATCAGCTGATCCATCTTGCAATCCATCTTTAACGGATTTCTGAAAAGTTTTGGTCTCAGTTGCTCRTGTCCTGAGCTGTTCTCTGGTGCTTTGGGAGCCCCAGCCCCCACTGGTGACCCTGYTCTGTGGGCATTGGGCAGTCCTGGCTCTGGCCAAGGTTTGCAGCTCGTGGCCATTAGGCTGCATTTGATGCAACAGAATGAAAAAGCTGAGCATCAATACATAATCCATACTTTTTTTTAGAGAAGATATAATTAATTATTTTTTTTAAAGAAATCTCCACCGATCCTATGAAATTCCTCCAATCTAAATAGCAAGCTGGCAGGAAGGCCCAGGGCATTCTTCTATGGCTGTTGAGAAGCTGGAGTCCTTTTGTCAAGCTGATTTCCAGATAACAGGACAGGATCTGATGTAAGGCCTCCCATGGCTCTTTGTGAAGTGAAACTATTTTTCTTTGCACAGTGAAAAATCACCTGACCATCCCTGACATGACAGCATTTTCTGTCCTGATTCACAGCAGAAATGGGAAATATGTTTAAAATCGAACGCCAGGGAGTGAAGAGCATGGCAGGGCTTGGTTTGAAGGGGAAGTTGGCTGGCACAGCCCATACAGTAATTTTTATTATTATGGCRTGACTCCTCTGCCTTCCAGCATGTGAGTGATTTCATTGTGCCTCCACAGAAGACAAGGACATCCCCATTGTCCCGTGGGGCCGGCCGTGGTCAAGCACAGACCCCTTGACCCATCAGAGYTCAAAGCACCGTGTGTGTCACGCTTTGTGGCTCCCAAAAAATGCCGGTGCACACTCCTTCACTGGCTTGTGCCATTTCCATCTCTGAAGGGACTCTGCAGCGTGTCGAAGGTGTCTCTGCTCCTTGCAGGAGGGCTGGGCTGGATGCCCTGTAAAGGTCGTTTCCAACCCAAGCTGTTCCATGATTTCAGTGTGTTCTGGTTTCTCCGTTCCTGGCTGGGTTTGCAAAGGTCAGTAAAAGTGACACATGAAGAACAAGGTGACTCTGCCAGCCCTGGGCAGACCCTTCCCCTGGAGCCCTGCAGAACCCTCTTCTCCCCTTCTCCTCCCTCCCAGAACATGGGTTAATTTAATTACCATTTATTCATCAGTGTCCCCTTTGGCCTCCAGCCCGCTGTGGGCAGCAGGAGCTGCAGAGCCCCTGGATCTGAGCACAGCCCAGGCAGGGACAGCCAAGGTGACACAAGGCACAGCAGCCCTGTCCCAGCACTGTCCCAGCAGTGGGGAGCTGGTTTGGAGCACAGGCTGCAGCTGGAGATGGATTTGATTCATCCCAGGAGGG
>NW_026623591.1:239351-248243 GCF_030028575.1 Malurus melanocephalus
CCTTCCCTTTTTGCTTCCCACAGCCGTGTGGTTGTTGTAACTATACTGATAATTTAAACATCTCGCAGTTCAGACAGGTCCCTGATGGCAAAAAAAAATATTTTAATTAAAGTGGTTCAGACAGAGTCTCTCTCCTTCGCTCCTTAGATGCTGGTTTTACAAAGAACACTTGTTTATAAGGCTCAGTTGGATTTTTCTTCAGAAATTCCCTAAGCATTTCAGTTGCCATCTGTGCACCTTTGTTGTTCAAGTGCATTAGCAGAGGTTGCCTGGTTCCATCTCAATTGATAAATGCATCCAGCCCCACTCGACAGCAGCGCAGAGCAGCCGCCTGTGCA
Source organism: Malurus melanocephalus (assembly GCF_030028575.1). Taxonomy (NCBI): domain Eukaryota; kingdom Metazoa; phylum Chordata; class Aves; order Passeriformes; family Maluridae; genus Malurus; species Malurus melanocephalus. The sequence continues at coordinate 239,690 of NW_026623591.1, forward strand.
GTTTTGGATTTCCACAGGACACGGTGGTTCAAAGCCAGGTTTGCACCCACACAAACACGGGGCAGGCAGGACATTGACCCCTCCAGGCCAGGGCTGTCTGGGCATTCGGGATGGACACTGAACATTTCCATGGAAAGCAGCCTTTCCATGGCTGCAGCTCTCCCAGGAAACCTCTCCCTGCTCTCCTCGGGGTGTTCTGCACCCACCCACWTTAAATTTGTCTGGGGAGATGCTGAGATCACTGTGGTGGGGTGCCTGGGGCAGAACTGGGGATCAGAGTGGTGTTTATTCAAGGAAATACTTTTCTGTGAAAGCCTTCCTCCTGTCACCTTGAACACTTCTGAAAGGATTCACGTTGCACTTTGTTTTGTCTGCAGCAGCGAGACATGAACCGCTAACCTCTCTCTAAATCACATCTGATAGAAAAATGGAATCTAAATTATTTTAAAATCTCATTTCCCTTCTACACCTTCCAGCCCATCTTTCTCAGTGACAGCTGGGGTGAAATGCCCGTCACAGAAGCTCCTATAGGAAAGGTTAGGTTAACTACAGGAAAGAGAAATTATTTTTTTTTTGTGGTAGGAAAAAAAAAATCTCATTTGTTCCTTGATAATTTTCATCAWACAAAACAGCCATGAAGTAGCAAGCCTGCTTGGTGTCAGTGTCTCAGTCCTCTCTCCAAGTGCAGTGCTGTTGGGATCACAGCCAGGAATCGCTCTTTCAAGTGACCTGATGCTTTAGGAGAAGGATTTCTCGTGTAACACAGCTGGGTTTGTCTTTGTGCTCCAGCCCTGCYGAAGACAGCAGCAGCTCCATCATCAGCCTCGAAGGATTCATTGATCTCCAAGGATTCAGCCTTCCAGCTCCTGTATTTCCATCCACTTTAGGTTTCGGCCAGGCTGTTCCTAACAGCCCTTCGATTTCAGGAATTCAGTTTCAGCCACCAACTACAGCTGTCTCCCCTGGAGAAACTCCATCCTTCCCATGCTTCACATGTGGGAAGGGCAAGGAAGCAACTGCAGGATGCTGTCAGCCAGGGAGAGCTGTGAGCAACCCAAATGTTCCATGTCTGTGTCCCCTGGGCCACCAGGAGTGATGAAGGTGAAGCAAACAGCCTCAGGATGGCATGGTGGGATGCAATGTAAAATGCAATRTAATCCTGAGGGGCCTAAAGGGGCACGGTTTGGCTCCTGATTTTATCTAAAAATTACTGCCAGGGATCCAGGGGCAGCCACAGCTGCTCTGGGCACCCTGTGCCAGGGCCTCCCCACCCTCCCAGACAGCAATTCCTTCCCAATATCCCATCCATCCCTGCCCTCTGGCACTGCCAAGCCATTCCCTGTGTCCTGTCCCTGCAGCCCTTGGCCCCAGTCCCTGTCCAGCTCTYCTGGAGCCCCTTTAGGCCCCAAAAGGGGCTCTGAGCTCTCCCTGGAGCCTTCTCTTGTCCAGGTGAGCACCCCCAGCTCTCCCAGCCTGGCTCCAGAGCAGAGGGGCTCCAGCCCTGGCAGAGATCGGTGTTTTTTGGGATTTTCCACTGGGCTCTCCAGCAGCTCCAGGTCCCTCCCGTGCTCAGTTCCTGCTCTTGTCACCCCTCCATGATCAGCAGGGCCCCAGAGCTGTGGTGGCTGCAGAACCCCATCCTCACCCCAACCCTACAGCAGCCCTGCAGCTGCCAACAGGACAGGGACAGGACCTTCCCCTGCTGCCTCCTCTAAAGGCTGTTTATGGTTTTGTTTTTTTCCCCACAGCTGACTCCCTGGGTGCATTACCAGCCTTAAGAGATGCCCCTTCCTCATACCACAGCCCCTGGTCTGATGTCCTGAGCCATGAGAGAGAGCAGGAGCCTGGGAAAAGGGGGGATCCATCCATGGGGCCCCAAGGCTGGACTCCAGGCAGTGGGGAGCAGATTAATGCACACTGTGCCCCACAGGATGGCAGCCCCAAACCCTGGCAACCCTGAGCTGTTTGGGGAGAAAAGCATGGACACAGCTCTGGGATGAGTTTGAGCATCTGAGGGATACAACAAAAGAAATGATGGAGTGCGGTGACTTTTGGGTGCAGAGATGGGGCTCCCCCCGCCCCTGCCACTGGGCAAAACACACAAAACCTTAAATATTTACTGTCCCAGTGGTGGCCCTTCAGCAAGATGGMAAGATCACAGTTCACAGAGGGTGAAACACAGGAAAATGAAGCAGCTCAGCTCAGATCCCCTCTGGAAGGTGTGGATGGGGGAATCCTGTGTGACCGTGCACAGCAGCAGCTCCGTGGAGTCYCAGCCTAAGGAGGAGGGAGCAGCCAGGGCTGGCATGTGCTCGTGGTCAAAGGAATGACAAAAGACAGAGGGTCTGCAAATTCTCACCAAGTTTAATYAGTGAATTACACACCTGTCATGGAAATTGGTGTGTTTGTCTCTGAGCCCCCAAACTGAGCACACAGCAGTGGGGTTTGGATAACGGGGCAGGTGGAAGGGAAAAGAGAGAGGAATCAAAGAGGGGGAGAGAGAAACAGAGGAAGGAAGAAAGGGGGAAAGAGATCACTAATCCTGGCTCCAGCACTGCCCCAGCTGATGGGATGTCCAGGGTCCTGGGAGTGCCATCCAGGCTGATGGGAGCACCTTTTATAGAAGAGTTTTCTTCACCTGGAGAGAAGTTTCTCCTTTTTTGTGCAGATCAGTTCTCATACACAGCCTCTTCTTTTGGACCTTTGTGGAAATGGTTCAGAGGCTTCAGAGATCTTGGGTGGTCTCGGTGCCCTCTACAGTCACAGACTCACAGGATCAGTGGGGCTGGAAAACAACTCTGAGACTGTGGAGCCCAATCTGTGCCCAATCCCCACCGTGTCCCCAGAGTTCTGAGTGCCACCTCCAGGGTCCCCACCGTGTCCCCAGAGTTCTGAGTGCCACCTCCAGGGTCCCTAATGCCCGTGGCCACTTCTCGACCCCATTCCTGCACTGAACAGGGCTGTGCTGTGCTCCAGGAGCCACAATCAGGTTTTTCCCATAAAGTGCTGTCCTCCCTCTGTGTGGCCCTTCTCCAGCCACATCCTGCTCTTCCTCATGTGTGTTCTGACCCACAGCCCCTGGCTGGCCCCACAGCCACACCGCTGTCCTTGTTTGGGACATGCACATTATCCCCTCACCTTCTGGGCTCCTTGGAGCTACTGCAGCGATGGAGCAACGGGCAGAAATTCGGCTTTGCAGTGAGAAATTACGGGGAGACTCAAAAACCCAGCAAAAATAACGTCCCCAGCTCACCARGCACCATCGTGGTGCTCCAGACTTCGGGGCAGGGGCTGGGATTGTTCAAAAATAATGAGAGGACATTTGCTTCRCTTGCAGCAAGCATTTATCAGGCTTAAGAGCATTGCTCAAGGGGAGTGTTGACAACAAAATATGATTATTCGGTATTTCCGTGTCATTTTACATTTTCAAGATGCCTTTCAGGCACTAACCAGGGATTAAACATGAGCTAATCTTTTGTTATAGCTCTTCTGCAGCCGTGAGATGGGATTAGGGCTCAAATTGGGTGGGTATTGAAAAAAAAAAGAAAAGGAATTAATTAAAAATATTCAAGTGCTTTTAATGAATTTAAAAGGGTTCCTACCATGGTCCATGTGCTGTGGACAATAATGAGCACTCACAGACTTCACATCAGGCTTGTAAAGAACATCCTGGGCATTGCTGAGTCAGTGCAATTCAAAACTAGTCAAAGTAGTGGCAAAATCACAGAATCCCAGRATGGTTTGGGTTGAAAAGGAACTTAAAGCTCCTCTCATTCCAAACTCCTGAGATCCTGGTTCACCATCTGCAAYGTGTGGATGAAAGGACTTGCACAGCAGACAGAGATGTTGGAAAACACCCAGATTCAGTAATGAGGATTATACACAGGCCCTCTCTAACGAGTGGTGCAGGTTAATTAAGCCTCTTTAGYTGAAGTTTTTGTGTCCTCGGTGGGTTATTGTGCAAATGGCATTGGGTGGCTGAGTGGTCAGCAGCACCTGTGTGCGATCCCAGAGGGGGCAGCTGCAGGGTGGCCACTCCACGGGGCAGCTTTCCCGTGAGATAATTCCCATTGTCCATGGGAAGGATCCGGTTTCTCTTTCCCTCTGGACCCCGAGCACCCTGAACATCTCCCACAGGAGGGGGAAGTTTTCCCTCCCACAGCCCTGGGAAGGCTCTCAGCAGCTTTGGGAAGATGTTGTTTCTGCAGTGACTAACGGCTCAGGGAACCTGACTTTGGGTTCAGTGTTTTCAAAGCAGGAGCCAAAGGTCCTGAGTAACTTCCCCACGCCAGAGAGTGACCCCACACTGCCCCTCAGCTGGGCCACAGAAGGGCAGTTTGGGGCCAGAGATGGCGTGGCCGAGGGTGAAGTCACTTGTGTGACAGGACATGGACATCGGTGGTGACACTGGGAGCTGACTCAGGAGGTCTGGGTGAGGATTCCAGCCCCTGAACCACAGCCCTCTCCTTTCTCTGACTCTTCCCACAGCCCTGGCTGCCAGGGATGGTCCAGAGAGGTGCTTTGGGAAGCACAGCAGCACTGGGCTACTCCCAGTGACCTTGACCACAGAGATGATGGTCACCACTGWCCCCAAGGACAGCATRGGGTGGGTCAGACCCACAGCAGCCCTTGCCAGAGCTGAGGCCATCACTAGCCAGRGGGTTTGGGTGACCCTCGTGGTCCCTCAGGTCCAGCACCTCAGCCCGTGGCTCTGGGGCAGGGATGGAGGGAGAGCTGCACTCTCCAGGAGTCTCTCTACACTCGATAATCCCAGCCAGGAGCTGCCAAGAGGAAATGYACTTCCCGTAAGGCAGGCACCATTACTGACTTGTTTGCTGGAACTGCTTGAGTGGTAATTACCTTCCCTTAATATTGACATATTAAAGAGTTTCCAAGCACAACAGGAGTCCTGCCCTGCTCCTTCCACTTCATTTTCCAAATTTCTGCGGCAAGCTTCCACTTTGAACATGAGATTACGTGAGTTGCCCACGTTGTGTTCGCTGAACAGCAGCCCAGATGTTCCACTCTCTCTTGTGGAGGATTTGGGGCACTCTGTGTCTGCTGTGCTGCCCAGGGAGGGTCAGTCAGGCAGGAGAGAGGGCTCTGTGTCCACTGTGCTGCCTCCCATGTGACAGTGCTGGTCGTGTCCCCAAACTCACACCATGACACTGACAGGGTAACACAGCACCAGACACACATTTTGCTGTCCCGAGACATTCTGTCCTGAGCACAGTGGCCAGAAAAGGCCWTTCCCTTCTCACACTGCCCCGTGCATGGGCCACCCTCACGAGTGTTGCAAAAGAAGGATTTGCTTTCCCAGGAAAAGCAGGCCTTGCAGAAGCATGGTGGAGACCTGGGCYACTCAACGCCCTGAGCAGCCCCTGTGTTCCTCTCTCTGCCCATGCACAGACTTATCTTGGGCAGACCCCCAAAGTTGGTACTTTTCCCCCCCAAAATAAATTCCCTTTTCTCCCCCATTGGTGCCTATCTCCCTCAGAAAGGTCCAGGCATGGCTGGTACAGACTCCTGCTTCTCCCAGCTCTGGGCAGCCTTTAGGGGGTCTGGTCTTTGCAAACCTCTCCTTGGATTTTCCTCTCCACCCTGATGGAGATTTTTCATAGAATCCCAGAACCCAGAATGGTTTGGGTTGGAAGAGACCTTAAAGCCCATCCAGTTTTACCCCTGCCATGGGCAGGGACACCTYCCACTGTCCCAGGTCACTCCCAGCCCCAATGTCCAGCCTGGCCTTGGACACTGCCAGGGATCCAGGGGCAGCCACAGCTGCTCTGGGAACAATTCTTTCTGTCTCCAGTGGCTGACCCCCGAGGCAATCCCTGAGTGAAGGACACTGACAGGGTCAGTGTGGGCTGCACACCCCTGGAGCTGCTCTCTGGGGACAGTGGGGTGGCAAGAGACCCCCAGCCCTTTCCACCACGCACCTTGCAGAGCACCTCCTCTCCTCCCAGAGCCTGCAGCTGTGCCACCATCTGTCCTTCCTTCTGTSTGAGGGCCTGTTCTGCTGAGGCTGAGCATCAAATTGGCCAATTTGCTGCACTGCCTTGGGGCTAAAGGAAGGAAGGCTTTGTCACCCCTGTTTGGTAAAACCCAGAATGGGTAAAACTCCCATGCTGTCTGTGAACCACCAAGGAAATTGCTCAGGACCACTCAAAAGTGAGACACTTCCCTGGGAATTCCTGCAAAGGATGGAGGAAATACCACCTGCCCTCGCAGGGTCCTGGCTGGGCTGCAGCTGCTGGCACAAAGGAGGGAGCGTGCGTRTTTTACATATGTCAGAGGGGTGAGAAAGCGAAGAACAAGCCAGCAAAGTGCCAGGGAGGTTCAGAAAGGGATCTGGGGATGGGGAGGCAGCCAGGGTGTGCAGGGTGGCTCCAGGCAGGCTCGGGCTTGGGCTCTGGGCTGCGGCAGCCGCGGCCCCGTGGCGTTCGGGGAAATGGGACTGCGCGTACTTTCCCCATTAATACACGGAATTGCATCAAAGAAATACCTGGCTGTCATCATCGGTGTATCCTCCCTGAGAAAACGATCTTGGCAGGGCCTCGAGCAGGCCCAGCTCTCAGGCCAGGAGCCAACACAGTGCTCTGTACAAGTTTCTTCATCTCCCCGTCTTTCGTCATCTCCCACACGCACCCACCACACTCCATCCCAGGGGTTACTGTCGAGGCACGAGGAAGCCACCAAGCAAAGACACTCCTAAAACCTGGAAGGGCAGTGTTGCAAAGGCTTCAGTGAAAATCCCAACCCCATCCCACCCATCCTGAGCCTCACCCCTCTCTGCCTGGCTTTAAAYTGGGAGTGCAGAGTGACAAATCCTCCTCTGAGTCTCTTACACCGAGAGGATTCAATGGAGAGGATTCRATGGACAACTTCTGGTGTCCAGGACTGGTCATGGGGCTGGGGGCACTGGCTGGGAAAAAGATGCAGCAGGGCACTGTTCCCAGCTYCATGAGCCYGGGATGTGAGCTCCAGACYGAAGGAAAARGCCCTGGATCCACCAGYCAGGTCTCTGTGATTTGGAACATTKCAGGGATGCTCTCCATYCTCCTGCASCTTTTCTGAGGGTGAGGGTCTGCCACGGCATGGGCAGCTGCTGCCCTTGCTGATGGCTGCTGCTGCACACCAGGGAGGTGAAAACAGGGTCCCCAGGAGCGGCTCCTGAATTGTTTTGACCTGGAGGGGACTGCAGCCCTTGAAGCTTATCAGAGCCAGATGTGATGCTAAGCACACCGGTACAAACAAGGCTTTTGATGTCTGCTGACTGCAGAGCAGCCAAGGCCGCAGGGCAAGACACAATTTCAGGCCTTGATGGGAAAGATTTGGAACTCGATGCCCAAGGCTGGGGCTGAGCTGCCCTGGCGTGAGGGTTGGGGAAGGAAGGGGTTTCTTCGTTGCTCTTAATTTCATCAGGAGCAGAGGGTTTGACATCAGTGGGGCAGGTGGAAATGTCACAGCAGCGAGGCTGGAAGCTGCACAAACACATCTGATGTGCCCTCACCCAATGCTCACAGCCACGACAGAAACACGCACAGCACAAGGTAACAGAGGAGAGGAATCTGGCACTGGCAGCCTCCTGATTCAGGATGTGCTGTCCTGATCCCCCTGCACTCCCCAGTGCCTGRAAAAGCCCCGTGTCACCTCAAAGTCCTGTCCCAAACGCAGCTGAGGTGTCACCTGTGGTCACCACTTGTCCATCACGTCTTTGTAGAGCTCTACAGGGCACACAGCCAAACCCAGCCAGGCTGTGCTCCCACTTAGGGCCCTTTATCCGACAGCATGGTACCGTGAAAGGTCATTTTATAGATAATCTATCATAAATCAATCATAAATAATAATGGTTTGCCATTTTGGCCCATGTATATACAAATACTCTGTCTCTGTGTGTATGTACTGCACATACATGGTACACACCATACACGTACATGTACATCCAAGCTGCCTGTGCAGGTTCAGTCCCTTCCTAATCAGTGTCATTTCCTCCTGATCAATCCCTCTTTGTGTCAGGACCGTGGTTTCTGGCTTATTCTCTAGTACTGCTCCTCAGGGCACTCACTTTCACCTGGCTGCACAGTTAGTGACAACAAGCAGGAAGGTATTGATTGAAAATGTTTGTTTCTTCCCCAAAGAGTCAGGAAGGGCCTCTGCCATCTGTTTGTGGCACACACCAGTGGGGAGGCTGGATGGTTATCAACCCATCCATACCCATGTCTCATACCCCTTCCCTGCTGTGGGAGATATGGGCCAGGCTCTGCTCCCTCATTCCCTGACCCAGAGAGCATCACCCCCATCCTCCCAAGGCCACCCTTGGTCGTGGTGGCCACGGTGACCTGGATGTGGAACCCTTGGTCACTTGCTGGTGTGGCTCTGGTGTGGCTCTGGTGAGGTTGTACATGAGCAGGGAAAACAAACAGGGAAACACAGCGTGGTGAGGAAGGAAAGAAACGCTGCTGGAAAACATCTGGGGCTGCGAGGGATGGGAATGTGGGAAATCCACCCCTAGAACTAGCCAGGTGGGCATTTCCCAGTCCAAAACTGGCCA
>NW_026623591.1:248785-284021 GCF_030028575.1 Malurus melanocephalus
TTTCACTTCGTATTTCAGTTGGGAGAAACTTGCAAGACTGCAGATGCCAAAACTGCTTTATTTGGGGGTGAAGGTGAGAGTTTTTTTCCTGGAGCCATCACAAAGAGCTTTATTTCAGGGTGAAAAGGGCTCTGTTGGTTCTCTCTGCYCCACTKCTCAGCASTRCAGAGACATGGACAGGATACAAGGCACTTAGCAGAACATTTAACCCAAAGCTCAGCCTTTGTAAACACAATGGATTCTGAACATCTCACATCAAGGAATGATGGTGGGCTTCCYCCTGTAGGAACAGCCTGAGCAACAAAGCAAAAGATGAGGCTGTTTTTGGAAATCCCATACATTTTTCGGTCTTCAAWCACCTGTTTTGGAAGAGGCTTTGGATCCCCAGACACGGTTTTGCCTGAGTGGTTTATTCCCATTATTCTCRAGCTGATACAGTCCTTAAACAGGGAGAGAGCTCAGGTGGTGCTGAGCACCCCTRGTCCCCAGCACCCCACACCCAGGAGGATTCATGGAGGGGGGGCACTGCAGGCTGGGATGCAGAGCTGAGCCAGGAGAGGGGAGGGATGGACCCTGACAACAGCTCCAGGGACAAAAATAGAAGCAGCAGGCCGAGGACAGCTGTTCCTAGTTTAAATTGCCAGTTTTTAATAAGCTGTTTTGCTCTTTGAAAAGAGCATTTTTTTTCGTCGTTTCATAAATAGGAGGAGGGGCCAGGGTAGCATCATCGGGACGTCACCTACTTTGTCACTGCTCCTCTCCGGATCCTCAATTTTCCCCGGGTGCCATCACATTCAGGGCTTTCAGCAGCACAAAGTGACTGTAAGGAAGACTGAAGTCTGCCATTTAGTTTGCCAAGACATCTGGCAAAAACATTATGTACAGCTGAACATTTCATCACGTCTGCCAAGACATATTCATTTTGGATTAATTTTAAGACAGTTTTTAAAGTGATGATGAAGGATTATGCCGTGCGCTTCAGCGGCATTAAAGAAGAAAAAAAATCATCTCTCCTCTTTAAATCTCTCATTCAGATTGTCCCAGTTTGGCAGCTCCGTGGTGTATTGGATTCGTGATCTGGAGGGATTCGCCGACAGTGACATTTTCATTTATCTGAGTGCGTGTAAGCGCTGGCACAGTCCATGGGTGGTAGCAGAGCCTCCAAAACCAAACGTGGCTCCTTGGAGCCRTTTGTTCATTCGCAGGCAGGCAGCACAGCCCTGACATCCAAAATGCACCCGCCCAGCAATAACTCAGCGTCGATTATTGAATGATTACGAGCTGTGTTCTCAGCTGGAACCTCACAGATTGGGGTTAACTGCCCTCAAAATGCAAAGCATTTTTACAGCGCTGTTACTCCAGGGACATCCCCAGCATTCCCCGTGAAGGGATGCCAAAATCTGTAGTCAGGGGCTTGCGAGGGATTGATGTACTCATGGGTTGCTGCTCTTGAGAAAGCTCATGCAGCTCTGAAGYCATTTCCACAGTCCCACCAACTCCTCTGGCCACCCTGTGCCAGGGCCTCCCCACCCTCCCAGCCAGCAATTCCTTCCCAATATCCCATCCATCCCTGCCCTCTGGCACTGCCAAGCCATTCCCTGTGTCCTGTCCCTGCAGCCCTTGTCCCCAGTCCCTGTCCAGCTCTCCTGGAGCCCCTTTAGGCCCCAAAAGGGGCTCTGAGCTCWCCCTGGAGCCTTCTCTTGTCCAGGTGAGCACCCCCAGCTCTCCCAGCCTGGCTCCAGAGCAGAGGGGCTCCAGCCCTGGAGTTTTCAAAGTCCCTTCCAACCTGAACACTCTGTAATTGCTTCAAACCCTCCTCTCCACAGCCCACAGCACCTCCCTGCCCGGCTCCTTATGAGTTGCTCCCAAACCACTCCTACTCGATTATGGGTCGTTCCCAAAGTCACAGCAGGAAGTGCAGCTCTGCTGTTGGGGTCAGTGGAGGTTGCAGGAGTTGCCCTTTTGTCTGTGCAACACCACTATCTCCAGCTGGCAGAGCTGTTATCAGGCAATGAGCGCTGCTGGTGACGTGTGCTGATGTCTCACGCAGGAGGATGCCCTGGAGCTCTCCTGGTGATGTCACAGCAGCTCGGGGATGTGCTGCCAACAGGCTCCTTCCCTGAAAGTGAAAAGAACAGGAAAACTCCCTGCCTTGTGATCCTTTCCCTGAACCCTTCACACGCAGTTGAGCGTCACAACTGCCCTGTGCAAAGGCACCATCAATGAGTAACTCTTGAGTTTAAAAGTCAGCCTTCTAGCCAAGCCAAAAACAACTCCCTGCGCCACCCAGCCTAACCCTGACAACCAACCTCGTGGCATCCAGGACATCCACCCGGCCAAGTCAGTCCCTAGGGACACCTGCACCATGCTGGGAGCTCACAGTCACCACAGCTTCTGCCAGGACGGGTCCAGAGCTGAGGCTTCATCGTCCAGGGGCTCAGGATGGGACTGCTGTGTCCTGCTCTAATAACAGACAGTAAATATGATAATATTGACTCCCTCAAATCCCCACATTAACAATGAATCAAACACAAAAGCAGCTGGAATGCTRAATGATACAATATGCACCAATGATACAGATTTTTAGGCAAGGTGACCAAAGGGGGAATGGGTAGAAATGGGGAAGGATTTGCAGYGAATTCTAGGAAGTGCAATCATATAGAAAACTCCTGCTCTTCCAGCACAGAAGGTAGAGTTTTTGCAGAYCAAGCCAAATCCAGTAGGAGAGAGCCTGGGGCTGACTAAATACGAGATTTGACCTTTACTTAGCTGAATTAGACAACATATGCAATGATAAAACCAGTAGAAAAGGTTGTATAAAATCTTTAGTTTCCAAAGAAGGGAGGGGAGTTGTTTGCTTCTTCCTTTCCTGTTTAACTGGTAGATCAACAATCTAGTGGCACGTAGAAAACAGCTTGGGTTTTTTTCTCCCCCAGAACTTGCCAGTACTCTTTGGTTTTAGGCTATCAGGGTCAAGAAATGCCAGGAAATCTGGCAGGTTTTTGGACTGCTTTTGCCMAGGTGAGTGATACCTGCTGCATTTATGGCTTCCAACCCCTATCCCCTTTCACAGTGAGATCAGAGTTTCACCCTATTGCCCGAAGAAGGATTTCTGCCTCACTAGGGCATGTGCACAAGGCTCCACAACACAACTCCTACTTCACCAAAAACTTACACAGCAGCTGCGTTTCCTGCCTGTTCTGCCCAAAACTCGATCTTCTGGAAGGGATGGTTCTCTGAAAACAGAGCTGCCTTCTCCTCCCCAGCCCTGAAGCGATGGATTTCCTTCTCCTGCTCAGGGAGCCCAGGCAGGTGGTGATCAGCATTCAGAGGAAAATTACTGTAACAGAACCACAGACTGGTTTGGGTTGGAAGGGACCTTAAAACTGGGACAATGTCCACTGTCCCACGGTCCTCCAAGCCCTGTCCAGCCTGGCCTTGGACACTGCCAGGGATCCAGGGGCAGCCACAGCTGCTCTGGGCACCCTGTGCCAGGGCCTCCCCACCCTCCCAGCCAGCAATTCCTTCCCAATATCCCATCCATCCCTGCCCTCTGSCACTGCCAAGCCATTCCCTGTGTCCTGTCCCTCCGGGCCCCTTTCCAAAGTCCTTCTCCAGCTCTCCTGGAGTACCTTCAGGCCACAATTAGGTCACCCCAAAAATGAGCGTGGTCAGGAGAAGGTCCCTGTGCAACATCCATCCCACACCCCAAAACCAGAGACACCACCAGATGAAATGGACAGGAAAGAGAAGCTGAGGGTGCAGCAACACATCAGGGCTGGTCAGCTGTGGACAACCCTGTCCCTCCTCTGCTTTCCCCCCTGACCCCACGTTCCCAGTGCCCCTCCAGGCCACAGCCATTGTGACCATTGAAGCTGAGCTGACAAGAGGTGACACTGCCTGTGACACTGCAGCACAACACAGACCCCTCTCACAAGGCACAGACACAACATCGATGTACTTTATACATTAAATAAAATTAGATTCTTCTTAAYTGCACCTCATGGAAGACAAAAGACCTCGTGCACACTGGGTCTTTTGATGACGATGTGAAGAGCCACCACATGGCAGCCGTCACACAGAACACAACAGCACCCCGTGTTTACTGTTTTATCTTTTTATTTTTGTAATTACGCATAATAAATCTTTCACACAAAGTAATGAAAAGGATCCCTAAGGTGAAGGAAAAACAGAGTATTTGTGACCATACCAGACTGCAGATGTCAGGACAATGCCAGGCCCACATCATGCTCCAGCTCCTGGGAGAGCCAAWGGGGCCAGCATGGATTTCTGCCTCAGTCTTGATCTGGCTCTGCTGTTTTGGCTTGAGGTGTAACTGGGACCTGGGAGCAGGGCATTTCATAAAACATACAAGGAAATTATGCCATCACATCAAACCCTCTGCACCTCAGTACCACCACAATGGGAAGACAGCAAGAGGGAATTTTCCATGTGATGCCGATGTCGGTTCAGCAGCTGCTCTCACCTATTCTGCCAGATTGCTGCTTTGTGTGCCCCTCTCTCATAAAAAGCGCTCTCACAGACAAATCAGGTTTTCTGTCTGAGCAGTGTCTGCCCCAGCAGGGCCTCTCTGGTTCTGCTCACCCCGGGTGTTTAAAACAGATGAACACTGAGCCAGCCCAGCAGCTTCAGAATCCACGGTTTAAAAGTGCATCTTCAGACTGACCTTTCCAAACCCAGGCAGCCCTGTTATCTCACAAACACTCTGAGTCTTTTAATAAAGACAAAATTATGAATCACTACAGTAACCAAGAATAGTTATCCCCTTTTGACGTTTGCTCAAAGACCAAAACGAAACAGAATAAATYCAAAATACAGATCAACTTATGTGCAGCTCAGTCATGGTTCATTCATTTCTCCTATTTGCCCAAGAAAACACTGCATCTCCAGTCTTACCACTGCCTCTTCTCCAAAGCTTCTGTCGCTTCAAAGTCCTAAATGCTCATGGGCTGTATATATTCCTCTGCAGCTATATTTAAATAAATTTGGAAAGCTCTTTTTTATATAAGCCAGCATTTCCATTTGTGTAGGACTCAAATGGACTTCCATCTCTAAATAAGCAGATAAAAGGAAAGTACAATCTTAGCACATCCTTCAGGGGGACCAAACGGTGCAAGAAATTCTATTTAAAGCCATTCAAAGGACTTTCTGAAAGCAAAAGCACCCAAATCCTCAGGTCAATAAACAGAACATGCTGGAGCAGGCAGTGAATACAGAGGGTTGCCACGCATCTTTAGGAACTAACTCTTCAAAATTGAAGTTTTGGCATGCAATGCACTGGTGACAGTCCCCCACACAGCAGCACATGGGATGAGGACAGTGGGTGCACGTGTGTGCAACAGACATCCCCAAAATATGATACCCACTTCTTTCGCTCTTCCCACTGCTGAAACAGGAATACYAGGAAAGGGCACTTGAAAACAACAAAAAAAAAAAGATAGTAGTATTCTACATTCAGATAAATTTATACTTCTGCAATAAAAATTTAAAAGCCAACAGGAGGTTTTCAACACAGAGTTTTGTCAAGGATCCCCAAAACACACTGTCACCATTACACACAGTTTTACAGGACACTGGTCTATTTAACAATCTTGTAATTATTTTCTTTGGACTTTTTTTTTGCCCCCCTTCCCTACACGTTAGATTTCCAGGAACAATTTTGCACAGGAGCACAGAAAAACAAGTCTGTAAGCGACCTGACTCCGAAAGCAGGTGTTTCTTGCCCTCTGGAGAGTATTTGCCAGTCAAWCAACAACAACAACGAAAGACTTGCTATTGAAAATCCTCCCACAAACATCTAAATCAAGTGTTTTGAATCTGCCTGGGAGCTAATCTGATTAAGATGCTGCTTGCTCAGTTCCCTCGGATGACAGTGTAGACAGCAATTTAAGGGCTGCAGCCTTGACAGTGCCACGGAAACGAAGGGCTGTGAGTGAAAATACGGGATTAGGTAACGAGCAACCCACGGCAGCATCCAAGAGGCCATAAAAACATGGACCAAGGAAACTGCCCCGCTCGAAAGAGCCAAAAATACAAACGCTGCTTCCAAATCAAAGCCTGCAATCTCATTAAGCCCATTAAGTTAAAAGGGCAATCGAGTTTGTGGTTGGTAGTAACATCATACCCCATGTGTAAGGCCTCATTTTCATCAAACAAGCTCTAGGTTATGGACTATAAACACAAGGTTGCCTACAAGCCATCAGTGCCCCGTAGCAGTCTGTCCCAGCGTGTGGCTGGGCTGGACACTGGCTCTGGGGTCAGAGGGGGCAGTTGGAGGGGGTCAGGTTGGCAGGGGTGCAGAGGTTCAATTCTGGTAAGACGGAGCGGGGCTGGTCTGGCCGGGGCGTCCCTCAGCCCGAATCCATGGTGAAGAGCTGGATGTCACGGGGGTTCCAGTACAGGGCCACGGCAGAGTTGTAGACCAGGGACCACACGTAGGGGATGAAGAACTCCTCAGGCTGCTCCTCCTCCACGTACTTGAACTTCAGCTCGGGGAACTTCTGCAAAAAGAAAACAGAGTCCAGTCAGGGAAGGTTTGCATGCGTGCTTGCAAACACACAGCCCACGTAAACACTGAAGGAAGAGCTTTGGTGAAAAAAATAATGGAAGGAACTAAACCATTAGAACCAAAGGAAAATATTTACAGGATAAAGAGATAATTTGTGATATCTTTTTTGAACCAATGCTATATTAGCATATTGTATTYGAGCCTTTTACTGTTGGTCACAACCCATTTGCCTGTTAACAGCCTAAACATGTAAATCTTTTACAAAACACAAATGTCTTGAGGAAAACCTGTCATTTTTAGCAGCCCCTCAAAATCCTTCTTGCTTGTGCATGTACAGACCTATTCATTGCACTTCCCCAAAAAACATTTTGGGATTAATTGTACTTGACTCCTTAGCAGAAGAATCCTTTGGAAAGGCTGAAAGGATAAACACRGATACCGCTGGATCACAGAATATCCCAGGTTGGAAGGGACCCACAAGGACCATGGAGTCCAACCCCTGGCCCTGCACAGCCACCCCAACAATCCMACCCTGTGCCTGTTTTCCCAATGCTCCTGGAGCTCTGGCAGCCTCGGGGCCGTGCCCGTTCCCTGGGGAGCCTGGGCAGTGCCAGCACCCTCTGGGGACAGAAGAACCTTTCCCTGCTCTCCAGCCTGAGCCTGCCCTGGCCCAGCTCCAGCTGTTCCCTGGGTCCCAGTCACCAGAGAATAGAGACTGACACACTGCAACCTCAATTTCCCATTTTTCTCAGTTTTTCTCTCCCAAAGCAGTGCACACTGCAAATCCACCAGGTTTGCTCTTGGTAACCATGTGTTTTGGAAAGAGCTGAGTTTACTTTTGAGCTGTGCTCTTCACTTTATCCACTTCTAAACGTTGCCTGTGTCTGAGCTTGGCAGAGTCTCAGGCAAAAGCCACAGTACAATGATCACTGGGGTAAGATAAAACATGACCCATTTTATTATTTATAAGGCTGTGGCTAAGACTAAGAATAAACTCTACAGTGTGACATGATAAGAACAAGCACAGCAATGGCTAAGGAGACTCCTTGCCCATTAATAATGAAGGGATTCCCTATCCTATTTCTTGAGCTCAGTGTCCTGTTTTCTTGCCTTAAGGGTAAAAGAATTCTGGCTGGATCAGTTTCTTTTGAAGGGGCATTTCTGGACACTTGGTTTTCTGGGTTATGTATTCAACTTCTACACTCCCACATTATTGCATTCTTGGAGTTACAAAACACAGAMAATTGTAGAAAAGTTGWRGAAAACAYGTGGATGTGGCACCTGGGGACATGGGTTAGTGGTGGCCTTGTCTGTGCTGGGAGAACAGCTGTACTCAAAGATCTTGGAGGGCTTTTCCAACCTAAAGGATTCTGTACTATCTSTGTCCAAGGAACTGAGGCAGCTAAAACATCAGCTTGTTAAAGACCCTTCTGCCTCTCACTCCTATTGAGTTCAAAGCCMAGAATCTCAAGGGTACATCAGCAAGTTTAATTTCCTGTGTCAGACACACAGGTTGTGGTAGAGAACTCTCCCACAGCCGTTTTGTGCACCTAAACCACTTTCCACCACCTCTCTACAACCTCTCCTCCCCAARTCTGTTTGGACCAGCCTGTTTTATCTTCTGCATCATTTTGTTTTTTCACTCTCAGGCACCTCACACCCATACCCACCCCCACCTCTCATTTCCAGTCTCCCAGCCTGCTGCCACCCCAACTGCCTTCCACTGCATCCTTATCCTCTCTCTTCACCATACTCTTTTATACTCACCCAAGCTTTCTCTTTTTCTCAAAAACCTTGTGAGATCCTCCCTTTCATTGACATTCTCTATTCCTTCCCAACTTGGCTTCAAGTCCTCAAGCTGTCCCTGCCTTCCCTCTCTGCCACCCYTCACCTAAGCCCTCATGTATATTTTCATTATTATTTATTTTTTTARAAAACCCTGACATTCTACTCTGCTTATCCTCAGTGTAATCTTCCCCACTTCCTTCCAAAACTTCCTGGCTTGTGGTCAGTGCAGACAGGAGCACGTTCTGTTCAGCACTGCATCAGCAGAATGAATGGTTAAACCTCATGGCCACACCATGGCAACACTTCCAGCCAGAGGAAAGTCTTACACAGCTGTCACTCCTAACCCCTCTGGGAGGGAAGAGTGGGGAAAAAGTGATTAAAGATGCTAATTTAAGTTGAATTAAACACAGGTAACTCTGTTTTTCACCCTCAGGTCACAGATACAGTTACTGGCTTTGCAAATGCTCGTGGCAGTAGAGTGGGACCATTCTGGGCTCTTGTGCAGCTTAAAAAACATCTTCAGTCTTAAAACAGTAGGCAAAATTATATTAGAAATTCCAACAGCTACATCTGAGATGTTCAGGTCTTACTATCCCATAATCTCTCAGCTGGAAGGGCATCATAAAATGGATCAGGTAGCATTCATATTTTCAGGCAATAAGCCATGCACTGATTTTATTATTCAGCCTCTCTTCAGGCTGATCGATGTTGCCATCTATTGCGATCGTACCATAGCAATTTAATAATCAATTTCAGATTAAGCGCTGTAATTCACTGCAGTCAGCCTGGATTCTCTCACACTCAACATGTGCTTTCAACAGCCTGCAGGGGTATCTTGGAAAGGCGGACAAGACGAAGGAGATTTTTAAAGAGAGAGATAACACACACTGCCACTACATATCCATAATTTTGAATGTGTCTATATAAAAAGAATATGGATAATGGCAGGAGTGATGGATTTTTAATGGTCCACCTGAAGCGCAGGCTCAGGACAGCTCAAGGCATTACTGATGAACATGAAAAACTACAATTCCAGGACAGCTATTCAAACCACCTTCTTTAGATGACTGCAGTGATCACAGCTGTGTGCTGCCCATGTTTTCTCATTCGTTTAAAACGAGAAATCCTAGAGGCCCAGCATGGAGAAAATTGCACCAGCATCTTTGGGGTGTGGATGCAGCACTTGGGAATATGGTTTAGTGGTGAACACAGTGCTGCTGAGTTAATGTTTGAACTCAATGATCTTAGAGGGCTTTTCCAACCTCAATGATTCTATGATGTAACGTGCAAGATTAACCATGGCAGCCATCCACTTTTGAGATAAAAAACTACCCACACTGTTTCACTAGCAGGGTGTACACTGAAAACAGAATTTGTTAACAGAAAAAAAGCAGCAAAAGTTTCTTCCTTATCAGACTGCCTTTAAAACAGTTTGTAACAGCAGGATTCAAACACCATGTAAAACGTTTGATTGATGACAAAAAGCTTTAAGATCTTAAAAAAGCTTTTTACAATTTTCAGGTGACAGTCCCAGTTTAAGTTCATATTTGTGCTATTTGTATGTTGTGCTGCAAATGAGTGACTGGGAGCCTTGGCTGTGTGCTGCAGACACACGGGAGGTGACACAGCAAAGCAACCAGGCCACAGGAGTCTCAGGGCACTCCCAGCAATAACCCAGCCAGCACTGGTGAGGGCTTTATCACGGTTAACAAATTCCCAAAGTGGCATGTCAAACCAGCAGTGCACATACCYATTTTGTTCAGCCTTGCTGCTGGTGTGTCCAGCTTACTCCTGGAAAGACCTTTGAACCCCAGCTGGTGACACTGCAATGAACCTGATTTTTTAACACCACTTGAAAAGACAGACCWTTCTGTGCATCTTAAATGCCAGTCTTAAGGACAGAGAAAAAGCCTTGGCATGGGATGAATCATCCCTTTTTTTCCTTCACCGCCCTRTTTGCTCAGATGGGTGGTGTTGAAAGATGGAGCCCCTCTGCTCTGGAGCCAGGCTGGGAGAGCTGGGGGTGCTCACCTGGACAAGAGAAGGCTCCAGGGAGAGCTCAGAGCCCCTTTTGGGGCCTAAAGGGGCTCCAGGAGAGCGGGACAGGGACTGGGGACAAGGGCTGCAGGGACAGGACACAGGGAATTGCTTGGCAGTGCCAGAGGGCAGGGATGGATGGGATATTGGGAAGGAATTGCTGGCTGGGAGGGTGGGGAGGCCCTGGCACAGGGTGCCCAGAGCAGCTGTGGCTGCCCCTGGATCCCTGGCAGTGTCCAAGGCCAGGCTGGACATTGGGGCTGGGAGCAGCCTGGGACAGTGGAAGGCTTTGAGGTCTCTCCCAACCCCAACCCCTTTCTATCCAATATACAATACTCTTCACTATTTAAATTTCTGAACTCCTTGCCCTGATATACACAGGTCCGTTGGAGCCATTATCTGCATTTCTCTCCAGCCCTTACAGGGACAGAGAACCCCAGATAGTTCAAAATAAATCAGCCTGAGAAAGTCCTTGAACATGTGAGAGACAGAGGTAACGTTAACGGTTTGAACGACACAGTTTAAACACAGACACCATTTATCAGCTCCGGTGAATCACCTCACCACAGCACCCTATCTTGTTTTCTTCTGCCAGACAAAGCAGAAGTCAGATTTAGTGGTTGGGACGAGGGTACAAATGAGACAAACCGAGAACTTTGCAGACTGTCTGTGTTGTCAATCACATGATTCGATGAAAAACCACGGGAAGTCTGATGAACAGACACAGAACTGAACTGCAGTAACTCCCCTACCGCAGAAGCTCAACAACATTGGGGTGTTTGGGTTTTTATTTTTTTTTTTGTTTTGGTTTGGATTTTTTTTTTTTTTCAGTTAACGTTAAGAAAGAGAACATCATGGCCAGCGAGCAGCACCTGACCCTGTTCCAGGCAGCACAGTAGCATCTGAGCTACAAGACTTGAGCCATACATTAAATAAAACATCCCCTTCCCTTCAAATGWACCCTCAGAGCTGCTCCTAGGCTAGAGTGTTATCTTAGTGGATGATCTCCACTCAGATGTAAGCAAGGGCAGATGGAGCTGCTTTAAGAGCCATGTCTTTGCTTCTTCACTGATGTAGACATTCTGATGGATGTAAAGCAGCATTCATCAAAGATACAGGGCAATCATTGTGGCAAATAAAGAAATTAAAGAGCTGGATTAATAAAAAACTGRAGAATCCTCTTTTCCTCGAGTTCTGGTTAGAAACTCTGGTTTCTAAAACAGCAATCAAACTCGAGTCAGTATTTCAAAAGCAGGYGACTCTTTGAGCAGAGAAGTGGTGTTTTCAAAGGAGTCTGAACACATTTGAGAGTCAAATTCATGTGAACTTTACATCAATCCAAAGCTTCAAAGTCTTTCTGAAAAAGGGATTTCTGTGTGTTTGAAAAGCTTACCATGAGTCCTGTTTGGTAACCTAATGACTTGCTGGCAAATTATGTGTTTCATATTGTTCCAGCTAAATATAGTAGTGTTGCCTGCAGAGCATCTGTAGGATTGGACCTCATTAGTAAAATACATTGAATGGCAAGGAGAAAAAAAAAGGGCTCAGATTCAGCATTGTACGAAACCTCTATTATAGGGTCTATAATGTAYATTTACCCCAGCAAGGATTACCCCTACAGCCTGTCTTGCATCAAACCAATCTGCAAAGATTTTGGGCAGAGCAATGACACTTGTCCRCAAAATCCTCAATACCACTTTGAAATCTGGTCACCAAAATACCACTCTGAGTCAAATTAATTGCCAAGGATCTTGAAAACAGCTCAACAGTCATGCCTGGCACACTGTTTGTGGTATGGATACACAGATACATAYGGAAACATATGTTTTATACAAATATAAAGGACTTGAGTTCTTTATCAGAGCACAATTAATGGAAGAAAACGTCTCAGTGCTTGTTCTAAGATACTCACAGATTGAATTTTTGCAATTACTTAATTCTTTTGTGGTGATAAAGCCGCTTCACCTCTCTTGGGTTCTGTTCGTGTCTGCAGAGCTTCTCTTTGACCTCAGACAGCAAGTCTGCGTGGCTCTGGTGAAATATCTGTTTGGGCTACACCACACCTGCCCGATACCATCTTTTTCTCCTCATCAGGCTCACAGCATAGAGGATGATGGTGGGGAGATGAAGGAAGCAAACAGGAAATGTGCTAGACTAAGTGTGAGCCACACATGTCATTCAGTGATCTGCCTAAGGAATAGGTGCAAACGGACAGACAGTGAAGAAAACGGGGGCTCAGAGCATGGCAGGGAGGTTGAAAAAGAAATAGAAAACTCAGGATGATAAGAGGTTTAACACCATCTGTGCACAAGCTAAATATGATAAGTATATACCTATTATTTAATAAATACATATTAAATATAGTATTATTTGKAACAATAGAATTATGAAAGTTTAAGCAACTACACGAGCAGTAGTAGACAACAACATTGCTYCCAGGGAGTAAAATTCCATAAAACAGGTAACACATATTCTAACGGGTCACAGGAGAGTTCATCTATAGAGAGAGAACTGTTTCAGCAAGTTTCATTGATATGTGATTTCTGTTTTCAGATCACTTTGAGTAAAGGTTTGTACAACCACAGCTGCAGGAAAATAAATGCTCAGCAGTGAATTTTCAGGGTCAGATATGAACTACTGCCAGAGAAGCAGACGTGCCTCTGGTCAGAACTCAGCAATTACTGTTTTTTTATAGAGTACTGAGAAGCCAGGTCATTTTGGGAAAAATCAATCAGCTCTGCCTAGATAATTATTGGTAAAAACACAATGATTTAAATGAGTTAAATATTTGTGGTAAATCTGCCAGGGCACAAACCTTTATAGGGTACCATAAGAAGAAAACTGCATTTCTGTCTGGGATACAAGTGAAAATAATGACAGCTTTAAAGTCCTAGAAATTCAGGGATGCAAACACATATACACTTGTTTCTTTTCTGTCCAGAAAGGAAATATCAATAGCCCCAAATTGTGGTATTTTTGTCTTCATACCAGGCTGTTAATCTGCACAGATTCCAAATGCACTGTATAAATACATATATCTGAGCTTAGGACAGGGCCAGGTACTCATTTCAGGATCTGCTGGGTCCACATCAGAAACACCTGGACTCTGGACTACTTACAGACAGGACAGAAAATAAACTGGTCAGCAGCTATAAAGACAGGCTGGGAGAGCTGGGGGTGCTCACCTGGACAAGAGAAGGCTCCAGGGAGAGCTCAGAGCCCCTTTTGGGGCCTAAAGGGGCTCCAGGAGAGCTGGACAGGGACTGGGGACAAGGGTGGCAGGGACAGGACACAGGGAATGGCTTGGCAGTGCCAGAGGGCAGGGATGGATGGGATATTGGGAAGGAATTGCTGTCTGGGAGGGTGGGGAGGCCCTGGCACAGGGTGCCCAGAGCARCTGTGGCTGCCCCTGGATCCCTGGCAGTGTCCAAGGCCAGGCTGGACATTGGGGCTGGGAGYRRCCTGGGACAGTGGRAKSTGTCCCTGCCTATGACAGGAGACACWATGAGATGAGCTTTAAGCTTCTTTCMAACACAAACTATTCTAGRATTCTGTGAATACMCCTTAATCCCTTAATTTGAGAAAAAGGGGTCTSAGCTTCAGAGATCTGTGTCTACCTGGAGAAATTCTGGAATGGGAGGAAAAGATTACCAAGATGAAAGACTGAAGCAAAGTTCAGATATCACACACTGTTAAGTATCATTAAACTCTACATTCATTTTATGCATTATGCATTTATAGTCACAGTTCAAGGATTTACAGCTCTAATTACAATCTGCTTGSCCTGTCACAATTGTTCTCTATGCCCTGCTGTCTAGATGGACACAAATCTTTTGAGAACATTTCCATGAGGACTCCTGCTAAACAGCCAGGAGCCAGACCAAGCTCTGACTTGCTGYCAGTGAGAAACAACAGGAACAGCATGAGGACATTTGCAACACTGCAGAAAAATACAATACATGCTGGCTTTACCAAACAAAATGAAAAGAAATAACCAGAAATTGATGTGTGTAATTACACTTGAAGCATGAGGATGAAGGCATGACATGCAAATGAGGCACCATCAACAAAAAATAGAACTTTCATCCACTTCAGGGCTTAACCTGAAAGAACAGTAATTCTCAGAAAATATAGTGGCCTTTYAGAAGAAAGAACATAGGTCTGAGCAAAAAATGAACAACGTCAAAATGACAACAATTTTGACAAAGAGGGTTTCTTAAATTGGAAAAAAACCTAACCAAGAAGAGATTTAAACACATGGAATGAACAAAGCTACTGACCCAACTGACAGAAACAGTTATGGTCCTGACCTCGCTCAAGCACTCATTATGTACGTACACCAACCACTCAGATAAATAAGTAAARTCCTTAGTGTGCTTTTAAATTTAGGGAATTAAAATCTGAAAAACAGAATAATCCCTGAACCCATTTCTCAGTGGCATTAMAGGGCACCAAAGCACAAATGGGGATGAGTCTATCAACTCACAAAACTTTTATGGATATGAAGTGGACATTTAAGCCTTTCCTACCTGTGGGATTTGCAGAAATGCACACTTCATAACAGCAGTCCCTATTTTTACCACKGCTAAGGAAGATGCAAATGAGTTTACGCTCTGGCTTCCTGTGCTTCAGCTTGCAAGCCATCCTTCTCTAGATTAATGTGCAAGGCTTTACATGACTGTGAAAGACAGTATGTTTTCAGCAAATATTTTTGCTAAAACTGAAGGGAGTTTAGAAATCACTCATTCGATGACACCTTTATATAGAAGACTTGCAGAACTGTTAACAAAAGGTTTGGATTTTTGGATGCCTCAGCTCACAATTAAGACCATGATGCCTTAGAAGTATCCTCAAAGAAGGGCTTAGAAATCCATGAATTTTCAAAGTCTCGGAATTAAATCCTGCACCAAATGTAGACTTTCCAAACCCCAAAATACCACTTGCCTGCCAAATAAAGCAGATTCAGATTTGAATCTTTTCTTTCCAGAATTTTACGAATGAGGTTTGAGCAACCTAGAAGGTGTCCCTGCCCATGGCAGGGGGTTGGAACAAGAGGAGCTTTAAGGTCTCTTCCAGTTGAAAACATTCCATGATTCTACGATTCGATGAATTCTGCCACTTCTCCAGTGTGTAAAAGGTAAATCTTAAGAAACTGGTTGTAATAACTCAGTTGGGAACATCACATGAGGAACAATTCTTTGAAGGTCTCAAACTGGGCAAAAACTCAAGTTGTCCTAGGTCCACATATGCACGTGCATGGTTTGGATCACTCTGCAGTGCAGGAAGTGAGAGAAGGTGGGGGAACATCAGTTCTGCAGCCAACCAAATCTGGAGCAGATAACCATCCCTGGACRGGTTTAAAAGCCATGTGGATGTGGCGTTTGGGGACATGGGCCAGTGGTGGCTTTGGCAGTACTGGGAGAATGGCTGGACTTGATGGTCTTAGGAGACATTTCCAGCTCAAATGATTTTGTGATTCTGTGATTTGTGAGATCCTGACATGCTTGGTCCCTCCAGAAAAATCTCATGGTGCTCCCAGAGGTCATGGTCAGTGAGGAAACCCCTATATAAAACAAAAAAGGCTTTTCATGGCTCAGGATTTGCCAAAGACCAAAATAGGTCTTCCCAGGCAATTTGATTATTTGCAACAATGTGGAAGAACTCAAAGGAGGGTGAAGCAAGGGTGGGAAAGGTAAAGACTCCTCTTGGAGATYTTGAAAGTGAAGGCACTAGGGAAGAACTAACTTGTGCATCTGGCTACAAAGTCTGCTCCAACTTCTGGACAAAAATGACAGATCTATAKTCCCTTCATCAGCCTTCTTAAAAAAAACAAAGCCCACACTAAAGCCCAACAATATTCCAGTTCTCACTTCAGACACAACCATCTGCTAATTATTTTCTGCAAAGTGAGTTGCATGCTTTTAGTCTAATTGATAGAATTTATTAAAACTTTTTTTAGCAATAAGGAAATACTCACTGGAAAGGATATAAAGGGGCCTATGAAGTGCATGAATGATAAAAGCTTTGGAGAAAATAACCCTGCTGAATAATGAATGTACACTATTGTGTAGTTAATATATTAAAAGATACGGAGAATCTGCTCTAGACAAATCTTAGAGCCAATTACATATTTTACATTTCAAGCAGTGGGTGCTACTGTTTAAGCCAGAGCAGTTGTTTTGACTTTGATAGCAGACTAGTCTAAAATACAAGGAATGTTGTTTATCATGGAAATGCTTTGTGCTGGAGATAACATCACGGATGGCTGCCCCACCTAGACTACGGCACCATCCCACCGTCCCAAACAAACCCCAGATAAAACTCTCCCTGCTGCCCGGCTTCTACTCCCACCAAAGATACAAATGTTGTGGAAGTAAAACTCTTGCCATGGTGTGTGCCATGCAATCAGCAACACAAAATGAGCAGAAGGTGTTGRACACGTTTGTGACAATGAAGGAAACTACTGAACTTTGAGAAGGTGACCTGGATTTTCATGTTTTGGTAAGGCACTGGCGCCAACACTGCCTTGCTGCCAGAGGGATGCACCTCAGGAGCCCTGTATGGACAATGTACAAATCTTGACCCAGTAATACATAAATATTGCCCTTTTCTCACTCTCTCCATTTTTTTTTTTTTTCATAGGAATTGTCATGCTCACAGTTAGATTTTCCTGCCTCTCTCCTGGAAAAGGTGCTAGAGAGTTTATCATCTGACTTGGTCCCACTTTATGCTCGCTGATTGAGCTTGTGCATATCTCTGGAGTTTCCAGCACTCACCCCTCTGCTCTTCAGCATCTGAGCTGGGAAGGGACTGAAGCAAAATGACAGCATAAACCACACTAATTTCACAGTTTAAAGATTTTTGCTTTTGCAAAACACCTATATGACCTTCCTCTGCTCTAATACAGTATTGGGAGAATCCAGCAGAACCACAAAGGATGGAGAGATCAAAATGCTGTTACCACCTGACTGTTCCTTTCACCCCAAATCGACARTGAGTACCATGTCAGTTGTTTTGTTTTCTCATTTATTTGCGTAGAACATATTCCCTCAACACAAAAGGTGGCAGGAGAAGAGCGCAGTGATTCAGTTTGCATACTTTTCCAGTGACGAGGTCCCAGACATGCTTTCACTACACAGTGGTTCAACGCTGCCTCCAAAACATCCCACCAAGCCAAAAAGAACATTCCTTTGGACAACTGGGACCACGCTCCTCTCCGTTATCACTGCACAAGGGCTGATGCACTGCACAAGCCTTGGCTTCCTGCATCAACCAGAGAGACGAGGTCCATTCTTCCAGCTGGGCTTAACACCTTTGATTTGCATCTTGGGGGCTGACATTTACCGCACATTTCCTGGTGTGGAGGGCTCCTCGAAGGTTTCCTGACAAGGTTTGAGTGTTCCTTCTCAGCAGCCACAGAGACAAGGCCCACACTGACATCCTGCTCCAGTCCCTCCCACCCAGCACGGCGGTGGGGCTGCACGCCAAGCCCAAACATCCTCCCCCCACCCCCAGCGCCCACGGAGGAAGACCTCCTTTTGATTTTGTACTTTTTAATCTAAGAGAGCCAGGCCTGTAAATATTACAAAAAAAAATTATAACAATGACCTAAGAACAGAGACAGACTTGCTGTCACCAACTGTTAACTCTCAGATCAGGGCAGCCTAGGAAGTGGACCCTTATCTGCCCAAAGCTCAGGACGTGCTGACTAACACCCTATGGATYCTGCAGACCCTTGGCTCCCTAATCTCCCCAAACTAGAAAATGTACACCCCAATGGGCATACTCCCTTCTTAAGTATTTCAAGCCTCTGCAAACAGACAGACTGTACTGYGAGATGAGCAGCATCGCCCCGCTGCATGCAGGAAATCCCATTTATTTGTTCTGAGGAGTGAAATGTGAAGTGACAGTAAAACCTTTCCAGCCATAGTCCACTGTGCCAGACTGCAGACTAATCTGAGCCAGGACTGCCAGCTGAGGAATTGGTGCCAAATGTGGAAATTTACATAGTTATTTTGTGAATGTGGACTTCACAGCCTTATAAAAAAAGCATGTCCTAATGCTAAGAGTCCTGTGAAGACAAACCAAAGCCAGGGGAATTCACTTCGACGATAACCAGGACACCTCTTCTGAAATGGATTTTTAGGTTGCTCATTCTATGCTATATTTTATCTTATATTCCATTATATTAATGAAGGTTGTGATAACAAGTTCAAATTAGCTATTGAAAACATGCCTTTATCAATGACAGAGGCAAGCAGTGCGTAGAAAGGAGAAAGGGTAAGTAACTCATGCATGGGACAAGGATCTCTTCAAGGTGTTAGGACTTGTAAAGGTTTACAAGTCTTGAACCTGGTCAAATGCATCTCCTTGATTGTCTGAGTAGAGGGAGTCAGGAGGAAAAGCCAAAAGGAATCTGTATGCTCGGTGTCATCCTGGAGTCACCAGGTTAAAAAGCAGCATTTTCTTATAGTAAAACTGCTTCTTTTTTAATAATGCAGACAATCACCTCTATCTGAAAAACGGCCCCATCCCTGGGGTTTAAAAGCCGTGTGGATCTGGCACTTGGGGACATGGGTCAGTGGTGGCCTGGGCAGTGCYGGGGAATGATTTGACTCGGTGGTCTAAGAGGACTTTTCCAACCTATAGGATAGGAGAAAACCTGGGTAGAAGAGAGCATTGCAGGGTTTGTTARGGTACAGAGTCAACATGAGGACACAGTCAAGAAAAATTAACCTTTGTTTGTGAGCTCAACAGATTGTGGGTTTAGAATTACAACCTTATCATAAACCTAGCCTAAATCCACGTGGATTTAAGATTCAATACCATCATCTGATACTCCAGAACATGTAGAGCTACAAAAAAGGCAGGGTGACCTAAACYAGCTGCCCTCTAAATCCTAACAGCAGAGTCCTCAACAGTGATGCTGATAGACGTGAGACATCCCCTGCTTGGCCAGGAAAAAGTCATCTCCATCACTAATCATCCTCAGCAAGACCAAACAGACTGTAAATCAACTGGAGAGCAGCTTTGCAACTTGTACCAAAGGTTATGACAAAACTAAACTCTGTATGGGAATGCAGTGGAGGCAGACATCAGCTGACAAAGTACATCTCTTCTTCAATCTCACTTCTTCGTGCAGTTGCTGTAAACATTCAAGACATTTCTCTGATTTATGCATTTAATTAGAAGATATCTGTAACATTCCTGCTGTTTACATTTAACCCAACACTGCAATGAAAGCTGTAATTTTGTCTGGGATTTATATTCTGTACTCAAACTTATTTTGATTCCTTGATTTAAACATACACACAGAAGTGAAAATGTGTCAAAATCATGAAAATGGAAGAGATTATACTCCATTATCTAGTTCGTCTGTCATCCAGGGCAGAAATTTTCTGAGGACTGTTTTTCTCAATCTGCCACGTTATGGAAACTTAATTCAAAAGATTAATTCAGGAAAGACAGCTAAATCTTAAAAGTGGAAGAGCAATTGGATCAGTATAAGTACAACTTACATGGTTGTTTTTTTTCTCCCTTTATCTTGCACTCAGTCATAACTCCATGAGTTTTGCACCTTCTGGGATAAAGYTGTTGGCCTCTGCCATAATATTTTATATTTTATTTTAGAAGTGGTTAATACTTTTTTTTTAATGGAGGGGGGATAAAGAGGGGCTTTATTTATCAAATAAACTAATAGATTATTTTTAAACTCAACTTTTTATATTTTTCAGCTACTCCGTGTACAATGAAGGTTTGCTGCAGAAAAGGAACACATGGATTCGAAACAGCTTTTAACTGASCAAGGGAAGAAAGGGGTCAGGGCATTTCAGTGTAATTTTACTTTAGTTTGACCAAGTTGCAAGATATTTGGAAACAATACGTCATGCAAATGCAGTGGTTTTGGCACTGGACTTTCCATCGGACTCACAACATATGCAACAGAGTGAGGGGAGGCTGCACAACACATGTGAAGCAGATTTAGTCACAGYAAAAAAGGTAATAGAAGTATAGGGAGGCTTTCTAGGGAGGGATACTTGGGGAATGTTATTTAGCTTGAGCAATTGTACAGCTCTGAAGTGAGCAGGGGCCGGGCTCTGGCTGGGAGCCCTCCCGTAAGATGTTTTGGACAGGGAATTTTGGGCTGCTCATGAGTGTGGGGCTCCTGCCAAGCTCCTGCAAAGCCAAAGCTCTGTAGCTCTGGGCAGGGAAGCTCCTCTGTGCTCTCGTTCAGAAAAAATGGGATCATCCTTGAAGGTTAACAGAGTTCAAATGATGTGGCAGGCCAGCAGTTAGCAGAATGGAAGTAGCTTTGAGAAACGTACACGTGCAGAGTTGTTTACCCGGGTCAGAGCTCTGTTACCATGGGGAGTGACTTGGAATCCTCACACTGCTTTCCCATCCTCCTGTTTCTCCAGTGCTTGCTTTCTGCCTTGTACTTGATATCTCTTTCTTGTTGCAGCTTCCTTAAACCAATGAAATCAGGCAATCTAATATATCTGGTGTCAAACAATAAATAGATGCACAAAGACAAACAGCTTCTCATTAGAATCTGCATACAGTTTAAGTTCTTTAAAGTTTAAAGTCTCTGACTTGTGCCCTTCCTTCCTACAAAGTAAGAGAATCACAGAACTGTAGAATGGTTTGGACTGGAAAGGGCCTTAAAGCTCCTCCATTTCCACCCCCTGTCACAGGCAGGAACCCCTTCCACTGTCCCAGGMTGCTCCCAGCCCCAATGTCCAGCCTGGCCTTGGACACTGCCAGGGATCCTGGGGCAGCCACAGCTGCTCTGGGCACCCTGTGCCAGGGCCTCCCCACCATCACAGGGAAGAWTTCCTWCCAAATATCTARTCTAAACAATCTTCTCATTTAAATTACCCTATCTTTCTAAGTGCCACTGAAAAAAATTATTTTGGGAGTATTGTGGTATTTTTAAATGGCACACCTGAGTTGAAGAAGATGCACAGACAGCCAGTGCAGTGTCTCAAGAGCTCACATGGAAAAATCAGAGTGTGCTGCTGCTCTCACTGGTTATTTCACAGCGCAATGAAAGGCCAGATTTCAGTTGTCCATGAAGAAATATTTGACTGACCTCTTTTTGCAATCCATCCTCCCTTTAGTGACTGGAGTTGTATGTCATCTCCTGACCCTTCCCCTCCACAAAATTTGCAGRGCACCTGACATCAGCCCCCCACATTTATTGCCTTGTGCAAAGATGCTCTGCCATAKGGACAGCAACAGGATGGAAAACATTCTTCATGATGGGTGACAGTAAGAAAATGTCACCAGTTACCTTTTTCTCCTCCAAAACTTTACTCCTAAGAGCAATGGCTTCTGCTCATCATGGCTCAACTGCCTCCTCCCAGGTGAGAACCAGCTGGGGCACTTTTCAGTGGACTCGAGAYGAAGATGCTGAGGGGCCCCTCTCATCCTGACTGTGTCACCAGTAGAGCAYAAGCAGATTCTCTGATCCAAGGAGAAGATCTTTGCAGTACATAAACTTTTGTCCCTTACAGAAATATTTTTCTGCTCTCTACAGGTAGCATAAAGAATTACATAATTATTCACAGAATCAGAGAATCCCAGAAGGGTGAGGAGGGATCTTTCAAGCTCATCCAGCCCCACCCYCTGCCATGGGCAGGGASCTTKCACTATCCCAGGGTGCTCCAAGCCCCATCTAACCCTGGACATTTCCATGACCTGCTTGGGCAATGTGTGCCAGTTTTTTACTACTCTTGTCATAAAAAAGCTTCTTCCTTAGTCTAAATTTGCCTTATTTTAGTTTAAAACTTTCACCCATGTCTTGGGTAAAGAAAGAAACAAAACTTCTTTTAATAAGTCTTGTTACAAGACACTATTTCACCTTCTAAAACCTTTGCAAGTAACTGCGCGAATTCTCATCTGTTGCCTTAATTGGAGCTAGCTAATTAGAACCCACAGGGTGCCAGAGGCAAGGCTGAGACATTATTCAGYTCAGATGGGTACAGGGCTGTGACTGCAGTTACAGCTCTGAGGAGCAGCGGGGGGAAGGCCAGGTGAAGACAACCACGGCAAAGAAACAGCAAATTCCTGCACCGATGATCAACCTGCTCCTAAAAGTGTTTTATATTCCCTTTTCCATTTCTACTACTTTGAGCAATTATGTCTCAGAATCACAATACATATTATT
This sequence comes from Malurus melanocephalus, assembly GCF_030028575.1. Taxonomy (NCBI): domain Eukaryota; kingdom Metazoa; phylum Chordata; class Aves; order Passeriformes; family Maluridae; genus Malurus; species Malurus melanocephalus. The sequence goes on from NW_026623591.1 coordinate 271,309, forward strand.
GTGTTAATGTTATTACATTTGCATTTATACAATTCAATTGTTACTATTACCTAGTGCATGATAGCCCTGGCTGAACAGRTAGGATCTTGTCATCTAAACATTCTGGTTCATTCCCAAACTGGTTTGGGATAGCCAAAACACTGTCCAGACTTCTTCAAGAGACTGACCCGCAWAACAGTATTATGGAATAGATCTTTGGAGGCAGCTATGGCAATAGCAATCACCAGAATAAGAATCAGTGCAATTGTTAAGGGTTGGAAAGAAAGCAATGACTTGGGACTGAACCCAGAATGCAGCTTCTAGAAGGTAAGTGGAACAATTTTCAGGGGTGGAGGGGACAGACATTAAGCCTCCATGTAAATATTAKTCTCCATGCAGACAGCAGCTTGGGAATAGGAGTGTCCTGTGCTAGCCCACCCTTCATGCTCATCTTGGCCAATGCACCTCATTCCTGAACAGCAGAATCACTGCTCCAGTCACTCACCCAAGCACCACCCTCCCAAGCTACCTTGGATTCTTGTGTAATACCCATCTCTGAAGAATTCTTTCATCCTGGGATGAAGTGTGCTTCCCTGGATTTCAATAAGATAAACAAGCCCTCTGTATGAACAGGACGCATCTTTCCTAGAGACCTATAACCAAACTACAAATAAGATGTAAAGGGCATAATAAAAACAGATAGTACATTTGATTTTAAAACTACARCTGTTCACCACAACCCTGAAGCCAACGAAACCCTGACCAGCGCTTCTGAGAACCCCACAATATATTTATATTTATATGATTCAGTCTTACTATCTRTTACTCCAAAATAGTCTATTTTCAGCCTTTATCTTGTATATATTCAAGAAAATTAAGATCTTAAGCAAACAAGGAGGAAAGCTGAGGCCCTGGCACAGGGTGCCCAGAGCAGTGTGGCTATCCCATCCCTGGCAGTGTCTAAGGCCAGGTTTGATGGGGCTTGGAGGAATGTGAGATAGTGGAAGGGGTCCCTACCCATGGCAGGGGCTGGGACTGGGGAGACTTTAGACCCTTTAACCCCTGGGCTTAGTTATTTCATACATTGGGAAGTTACAACTATTGATTGCATTAAAACAGAGTGATGTGCTACCATTGGCCTGGTTCTAAACCCAAACCATGGTTTAAAACTATTTGGAGCTTCCCTGAATGACAGTAAAGGTGTTTTTTTTTTTTTGTGATCAGGACAAGTTCACTCATTTTTCACCATACAATGCAAGCAGATCTGAGCGTTACTGGCATTCTGATGGCTTTGATCATCAGCAGCCTCTCAGTGACAGACATGAGGCATCTCCAAGCATGCAAAGCCCTTCACCATCGTGGCTTCCCTGCTTCACAGTGGAAAGGGCCAGCATTCTCAGATCCTCAAGAGTATTCATGACATGCTTCTTTAAAATGGAAAATTATATTTATACTACTAAACCACTGTTTTTAAAAGCAAGGAATGCTAAATTTGTAATATTTTTACATTAACTTGAGCTGCAGACACAGCTTGGAAAACATCTGAATTTTACAAGCCTCAGTCCTGTCAGTAATCAGAGGCCAAATCACCCACTTRTCCTCCCTGCAGTGGCTCAGGCTCACAGTGCAGGCTGTGAGCAGGGTCCCTCGCTGGCACCGGCCCCAGGCAGATCCTGCAACACCAACCAMGTCTCAGGGAGTGGCAGATGAGACTTATCTGGTGCTTTCACACGTTGTGGATGAGCTGTTGTCAGCCACTTTTTGTTTATGGAACAAAGGAGCCCAAACTGCCACGAAGCTAAATGAGCTAAGAGAGCTCTAAATACTTCCACAGTGATTTGTTCATTAAACAAAAAGGAGAAAAAACTCTGTCACATTAGACTTCAAAAATTCTGTTTGCAGGAATTTTTTGAGAAAATTTTGGAGAAAAAGGAGAAAAAACTCTGTCACAATAGACTGCAAAAATTCTGTTTACAGGATTTTTGTTTAAGAAGCAATGAAATTAAGTGAGGCTGCATTACTTGCTACTGCTATCAATTAATGCAGCAACCACTTCCAGACATAATAATTACCATATGTGCACTGTGCTTTACCTCTGGGCTTATTAATTTCATACATGGGAGGTTACAACTATTGATTGCATTAAAACAGACTGATGTGTTACAAGAGACACGCTCTCAGTGCAACACATCGTTGCACAAACTGAAATGATTCAAGTGATACAGGAACAGACACCTGCCTGCACCAGCACACAACTTGCAAATGGTCATTTCCCCCTCCTCTCTTGAACACAAAAATACAGTATTGCAAGAGAAGTGAGCTCAGCTGATTAGGGACAAAATCAGGGGGTCTTAAGAGACAGATATCGACCACTGGAGACATGAAAAATCCCTAGGACTACCTCCTATCAATACAAATAAATTAATAAACCCAAAATGTCTCTTTATTTCTCAATGCAACTTGCACAATTGTGAATTTGGTCATGTTCAGGTTGAGTACTAGAAACACTTCTTGACTGAGAGGGCTGTCCAGCCCTGGCACAGCTGCCCAGGGCACTGATGGAGTCCCCRTCTCCAGAGGGATTTAAAAGCCATGTGGATGGGGGACTTGGGACCCAGGGCACTTGGGGACATGGGTCAGTGGTGGCTTTGGCAGTGCTGGGGAATGGTTTTCTCGATGGTCTTGGAGGGCTTTTCCAACCCCAATAATTCTGTGATTGACAACCAGCTCTGTCCTGCAAACTTCAGAGCAGCTTCAAGTTTATCAAGTCTCAACATAATACGCACCTGCATTTTTAAATGAGCATTTCGTTTTTAAGTGTGCTGGAAACTTGATCCATAATGAAAGACAATGACCTCCAAATAGCATCTAAAAAGAGTGTGGTGTTTACCTTGCCATTACACAACTATATGCAAAACCAGCAATACACTCAGAAAGAACTGGACTTGGTTTTTTTGTTGTCATCCAATACACATAATTAAAGACATCTTTCTATTCAACTCTGGTTAAGCTTCTACAAGTCATGTATAACTTATATGTATAACTTAGGCTTTAAAGCCTCCCAGTAAACAACAAAGCATTGTTTATGTTTTTAATAAATCTTAATTTTCACTCTTCTAATTCAGAAGGCATTTTTTGATGCAAGAATACACTGAATTCTGTAGGCAAATCTCCTATTAACATAATTCAACTGCCCTAAAATAATTCAATTGTCCTAAAATAATATTTATAAAGACAGTGGTAACTGTGATGCAAAGAGCTAAATGCAACAAAAGCAAAATTATCCTGCTTCAGTAGTATATTTACACAGGTGGAGAGTGTGTCASCAATTTCCAGAAACCTTTGGAAGTAGGAAGGAACACGTTTTTTTTCAGCTAAAGCACTGAAAACAAGTACCACGCACAAAGAGTTAATACATTCTTCCTCCTTCTGAGAGCAGGAACGGGCCGATTTCGTCAGTGAGGTTTGGCAGCGCGCGAAATCCTGTAACCAATTCCATTTCCTGATAAATGAACGGTCCACAGGGGAAAGTCAGCCAGAGGCTTTGGGAACTGCCGAGCGCTCAGACATGACCGAGAGGCTCCTGGAAGGAGCCAGACTGTCTCTTTGCTTATCGCCGCCCAGCCGAGCGGCACCAGCGCAACGCCAGCGCTGCCAGACTGCACCGCGAGCCCCAGCCACGGCACAGCTGCTTCAGCCACACAGGAGAGCCCCTCAATACCCCAGAAAATATACCAGCCCAGCACACACCTGACATCAGGCTCTAGGAACTCTGAGAACACATGGCTGTGTAATACAGGCGTTGGGATGGGACTTGTAACAGTCCGCATTGTTTATGTGCTTCGGAGCCAAGTGCTAGGAGTGATTTGGAGTTCTGGAGCTGAGGATCTCTCCCCCACCCTTCCAACAGGAAAAAGCCAAATACAGAATGAGAAATCATTCATTATTGGTTAGATTTTGGCATCAGTGAGGCTGTGAAGGAGGGGTTYTCAATTGGAGCTATAGGGTGCGTTACCTCGAGAGCTGAACGTCACTTTTTRTTTCTAAACTGTTCTTGGTTTTGAGCTACAGATTGATTTTTTTAAAGTTCTCTATCATATGATAGTCTCACTGAATGTTAACAGTAAGTATCAGCTTTAATAGCAAAATGACAAACGTGCTTTAACCCAAGCTCAGCCCTGAGTTTCTGATCCATTTAAATACCAGCTTTTTAGACAGAGTTGATCTGGATGGTTTGTTCACTTTCATATTATTACAAATCAATTCACAATTCCAACATTTTTACAAGAAATTCAAGTAGCTTGACACACATAGAATTGAACTTCCAAAAGTCTAAAATCTGAGCTTGTAAAAAAAAAATACTACCAGTCTGATGACCCCTGAAGGGAAGTTAAAAGGAAAAAAAAAGAAGAAAAAGCTCAAATAATAACTTCAGGCCCTTCATTACCAAAATCCTGGGTAACTTTTCAAGTGGCTTGCAGGCTTATAATAGCAACAACGTCTGCAATTGATTAGCTCCCCCAGCACAACCAGATGTCTCGGTGACAGAGAGAAAGCACTGTGGGTTTTGGAGTTTACTGGGATGCACAATATCCCATCACTGAAAAACAAAACAATAAATGGGAAGGTGAGGAAGCTAAAGAAATACTATACATGGTCTCAAAGGGTCTGAATTCAATTTTACTGCATGATCTAGTTCTTTAGAAAGCCCAGAATAAATTCTTTCTTCCTCCCGAAGAAAATGCCAGACTTGGTTGAGTCTATCCTTTATCACAGTACCACTACTCATCGCTTTGCTGGGATCTTGGGCGCTTTCTGCTCAAGGCTGTGACAAACACAACCTAACAACATAAAAGAATGACAGCTCTCCAGTTCCATATCTGCACAGGTTTGCAAGCAAGGTACATGGCCCTGGAGGAACACCARAGCCCTATTTCAGACATAACACCCACACGTAGACCAAACAAACTCTCCATTCCTGCCGCTCCTTCCCCRACTTTAACTCGTGTTAATTAATGCACACTTCAAACTGCAAATAAGAAAAGTGGTAGGAATACCCRAAAGAGTTGTTACAAAAAAGATTTGCTCTTCTTTGGAGCATTTTGATATTCACAACTCTGCTGCCCTTAAAGCACCCTTGATCCTTTTTGAGCTACTGTTGTGCTTCTACCAAATACTGCGATGACTCCATGCRCAGCACTGGGTAACAAGTAAGGAACACTGTAGCAAGAAAACCAGTAGTCTTCTTTCTCATCTCTTCCAGATGTGGCATGAAAGTGGAGGATAACACTGCAGGTATGGAATGCCACAGGCTGGCTCACRTAAGCAAAGYCCAGCATTGCAACRTTAACATTTYTATCACAGAATCACAGAATGCAAGGGACCTTAAGGCTCATCTCATTCCAYCTCTGCCATGGSGGTGGMATGAYACCTTCCACTGTCCCAGGCTGCTCCCAGCCCCAATGTCMAGCCTGGCCTTGGACACTGCCAGGGATCCAGGGGCAGCCACAGCTGCTCTGGGCACCCTGTGCCAGGGCCTCCCCACCCKCATAAACAAGAATTCTTTCCCAATATCCAACCTRAACTTAGAACAAGAGGTCAAAGTACACGGAAGTCATTTAGACATCAGTGTCTTATTTGAATTTTGAGAGAAATTATTTACCAAGAAGGGTGACAAAATGTAAACTGTTCAAGACGAGACTGAGCAAAAGCAGATGCATTTGGTGTGGGTAACCAGAGTCACTCCCAACTCCTTTGAGCTGCCTGTGCACCTGCTAACGAGGCTCTGYCTCCATCCCATTGCTCCTTGAGCTGCTTCTCTCAATCTGTTCCAGGTCAGGAGCTCACAGACCCAGTTTTGCTGCTCTGTTCTCACACAGCACAGGCAGAACAAAGCCCTCACGCCAYGAGATCCTCACCAGGCTGCTGACCATGGCATCAGCTCTGTCAGTGGCTCAGAAAGCGCTGTGCAATTAATGCAATCCCGACAGACCAGCAGGGGAATGTGAAGCACTGCCCCTTTCCTCCTCAGTAACACCAGTCACTGTGAGCCACACACTCCTGACCATGGGATACACCAAGCCTTGAGACCTGCCTGGTGTCCTGCTCAAATTGTGCCTGGTACCATCTCCTAAGCATGAAGATGCAGCCTGACAACCTTGAGAATGCTGGAGCCACCAGCAAAACTCTCCAGTGAAAACAGGATTTTCACCATGGAAATGGATGCTTCAGTGACAAGGAAGAAAACAAGGCTGAAGCTCTCAGTTTATTCTTCATCTCAGAAGAAAAGCTTTATACAAGTGCTCTAAGTTGAAAGCATGATTACTATTTTCTGTTCAAAGGGATTTTTGGGTGTTTTAGAATAAGAAACTGATATTACATGAAAAACAGTCTAAAGATCAGAGATTCAAAAGTTTGCTAATGCATATTTTCCTATGTTGATGCTGCAGCGATGTTTATATTACTCTTCAATAGGGAGGTGTCAGAAAAGCATTAATATGTTTTTAACTGTGTGCCAGGCAGACAAGCAAAATAAAATAGCTGGKTTTTTTTTTTCTTGTTCTAGACAACAATGCCAAAACTTACTGTTTATTTTTCTCTGCCCGCATGAAAGAATTTATAACCACTGAAGTAAACTCAAGTTAAAAAGCTGGTTTTAATCCCAAAATTGATTGACAGCTGCTGTGTAAAAGCAAACCTAACTTGTTTGGGTTCTCAGTAGCATTCACATTTGAGAAATTTAGTTTCCTGGAATCACTTGAGGGGTTGTTTATGGTTTGGGTTTTTTTTTTTTGTCCCTTTCTCCATAATGCTAAAAAAATTTTTTTAAAATGTGACACTTTATAATTTTCACACTCACAAGACAACTGGGGAAAGGTGGAAAACACATCCCCTTTCCAAACAGCCTTAAGAGTAACATGTAAATAYGGTGTGGGTTACAGCATGAGTGAAMTCTCTTTGGGAGTGCCAGGGAGAGGTTGTGAGTGCCATGGAGCACACCACTGCTGCGAGACCTGGCAACACTCAAGCAGATAAAACACTCAGCGTAACTGAGCCCTTGTGCACTAAGGGACTCATCTTACACCACATCAAAGAAACCCAGATCTTGACRTGTATGACAGTCAAAATCCATGCAAACACTTACAGGATTGGGGAACTGTATGAAGAATTCTGGTTRGTTTTGGTTCTTTTAATATAAAAAWGTAAAAGCAAGYCTTGAGAAATAAACAAATATGCTCAATAAATGACTCACCAATGCTGCCAGCCTATGCCAACAGTTCAAACAACTTKAGTTCAGAAATGTGAAGCTCCATGGATCACAAGTTTCAGCTTAAACTACATTGCTAWGGACTGCAGTAGAATTTATTTCTCTTTCCCTAAAGTCTCTAAGTTAACTGATTTCTTCCATTTTACCTGAAGGATGCTTCTGAAAATGAAGTGTTGTTAGTATTCAATCCAACTCATCAGCTGTATTTGCATTATACATGGCTACAAACAAGGCTCTCTAAGGACTGCTGAAATCCACTTTTAACCATGGAACAACAGGAGTCATCACTGACTTCATCACTGAAGTAATTTCAAAGACTTCTGAACSCTTATGTGCTCAAAAGCCATGTAGATGTGGCAATTGGGGACACAAGTTGGTGGCCTTGTCCACCTTGGGGGAACAGTTGTACTCATTATTTTAGAGGGCTTTTCTGACCCAAGCAATTCTGTGATTCCATGACTTTGAACCCACAGGTGTYAAAGTGAATTTATTCTGGCCACTGGTTTTCCAGAGTTAAAAGAAAGCAACCAAGCACATGAGCAAATTCTTTTTGTTAACATGCTATGTATTCTAACTACTCAACCCTACTTCCTACTGAAGTCACATTTCTGTGAATTACCATATTAAAAGTGAGGGTGGTATTTATTTCTGAACTAAACCCCCAAAGCTTTCATTCCCTTCTGGGATGATGCAGTTATTTTTCTTCCTGTAAGGTTTCAAACTACAAAGTCAAGAGTTCCCATACAATGCATTATGTCAGCAAGTATCTAACTTCAAGCACTATAATAATCACAGTTTTTCCATAATATTTTTCGCATACTTTAGATCTTGCCTACACACAAGTTTGCACCATTTAATTAAATAGATTTAAATGATAGAAACTCCTGCTTGGACATACTTATTATAAAGTGGTGTCATTCAGTTTAGTTTCAACTCATTCTCACCAATTTAAGTAGCCAGGCTTACATTAATAGAAAAGCACCTGCATAAGGGTTTTCCCTGGCTCAGACAGACAGACAGGTTTATAATCCCACTGTAAGATTAGCCAGAGTCAGCTGAGTRCAGACATGTCTTCAACTGCTCACAGTTTCACAATGATAAAGTTATTTTCTGACCACAAAGCCCATCAAAACTTCCAAGATMATTTCTTTTCCCCCAGAATTTTGATTACCCAAAATAATACTTCTCAAGGGATGCGGCGTATATTCTTCTCTACTCAAGTCTCTGAGAACCCAACCTCGAAAACAATTGCCTTCAAAAGAAATGTGARTTATTGTCCATCACTTACAGGTCAGCTCATGAAAGCAGGGAAGTCTGACATCTTAATTGAGGGTATAAATYGCCAGAAGGAAATATACAATCTATAAATACTCTTATTCTTAGCATATGGTCRGTGTTTTGGAAAGGACCAAAAAGCACTTTGTTTAAAAGTTTTCTACATTTCTGTCACTAATCTGATCTTCTTCAGGTTAAGGGTTAACAGCAGCTGAGGGTCAGCAAAAGGAAGTCTGTGTTAGAGACGCCTGCCTAGTGTCAGACCTAAGGATGTATTAGACACAATCACCTTCCACTGTAATAAGAACTTTGACCTTTGAGTCAGGAAAAAAAAAAGAAAAAGATAAATATCAGGAAGAACTGGATGAATTTACTTTTCAAGGAAGTTTTCTGTCTCTCTTGCTTAGYGCTGTGCCCTGGAGCTCTGTAAAGGAGTTGCTGATCTCTGTAACTCTTCTGTCCCTACCTCTTTACGACGTCACACAGAGTTAATTTGTGCACTATTCCACCAAAAACCCTACAACACCAAAAGTGTTAAAGCAGTAAAACAAACACAAGAAAGCTGCATATAGCTTTTAAAGAATTACAGCTCTATCCCCAGGTTTAATTTGGGTTATTAAAGACCACTTTAATAATCCAGTATCTTGCCATGGCCGGATAACAACTACTGAGGACAGACAGCAGGACTGGGGGGAGAAAAACAATCATCAGGAGCAATTCTAATAGAAGATGGGGCAATGGATGGTTTCTTGGGATAAACAGGGTGCACACATACAGAATGTTACCAATTTCCTTTGCCCCCTGGGTACTGTGCAGCGCTGCCCATGTCCTGCTCCTCTGCCTGGAGTGATGGCACAACCGACTGCTCAACAGAGGATGCCTCATCCCTAGGAGGAGCATCTGCAGAAGCAGCAAATATTTTCAAAAGAGAGCACAGTTTAAACTCCCTCAGTTTGGGGACTTCACACGCACTTTCTTTTATGGTCATTCCTCTTTCCTGATTTGCCATGAGCATGAGTCTGATGGGGAKGGCTGAGGGAGCTGGGAAAGGGGCTCAGCCTGGAGCAAAGGAGGCTCYGGKGGGACCTTGTGGCTCTGCACAACTCCCTGACAGGAGGGGRCAGCCGGGGGGGTCGGGCTCTGCTCCAGGGAACAGGGACAGGAGGAGAGGGAACRGCCTTGAGTTGTRCCAGGGCAAATTCAGGTTGGACATCAGGGAAAATTTTTTTACATAATGGTCTGCCCATRGCACYGATCCCCACTCCTGAAGGGAYTTAAAAGCTGTGTGGRTGTGGCACTTAGGGACACAAGTCAGTGGGGGCTCTGGGAATGGGTGGACTTAGGGAGCTTTTCCAACCCAAATGATTCTGTKATTCTACCAAAGCACCTGTGCTTGACATCCCCTGCTGAATTCACTGCCACCTCAGTCAACAACCATRTTGTTTTCATGACATTTATTATAGCTGAATGACATTTATTATAGTTTGGTGCTGGTGCTGCTTCCCCAAGGTGATGTGTCAGGGATACAAAGCTGCTMTGGTCCACCTCCCGGGCTGTACCTGCCATCATCATGATCACAATTTACTCTTTCCCTGTGCTTTATTGCCTCAGTGATTAGCAGCTTTCTCCAGTGAAACAAATGGAAGCTGATGGAGTTGGAGTGCATCGTTAATAGAAGGGGAAGCCTATGAGAAATGCTTTTAACACCTAAAGAGAAACTTGTCCTGTCAAGAGACTGAAGGCTTTTACCTCTGCTCCTTTTACATATTCTGTGAAATTTTAATGCCCGTCGAACTCAAATGCACTTCAATAAATATTAAATTTTGTACCATACTGAAAAGGTGAGAGTTGATGGCATAATGGCAAGTCTGCAAAGCACACAAAGAACATCTGACAGAGTGCACACTGATGACAAAATACTCATTGACATGGGGAGAAAAGGAGTAGGARAAAAACASAAGCAACTCAGAAAMCWCTGATGAAAAACAAATCTCCATCTYAAGTGRCTTAGGTAATGGGAACTTTTATARAGCATTAAATGTGGCCTTCCAAGTGTGATCATTCCATGAAACCAAATGTCAGCTTCCAGTCACTAGCTGGCATTTGAAACAAGTTTTCCCACTTATTGCAGAAGAGTGGTTATCTGCTGGCTAACTCCCCTTGAAATCCTAAGATAAGCCACAGGCTCCAGACACAGTCCYGCTTCTCTCACTCTCCTAATCCTGAAAGTACAGATAGTTCACCAAAGGAAAGAAAGGCAGCCTGAGAACTTAAAAAAAAAAAAATAAAGAGAAAGAAAGAACGAGGCCAATTTTCACCTATCACTATGATCTCTAAATTGCCTTTAATAAGCTTCTGCAATATAGCAGGAAGCCTGGATTGTGGGCTGCTCGTCTGCGAAGGAGACAGCTCTATCTCCACGCCATGGCTTCTGCCTCCATCCCGGGCATATTAACTTCATTTATCTCCTCCCACAGACTGAGGGAGAAATAACCAGCTCTTGATTTCAGCACCTGCCCTTTATCTCTCTGTTTGTGCAGAAGTCTTCTAAAAAGGCTAATTGCTCAGCTTGGACTTTCTTGGCCTTCCACAGTATGCAGCTAAAAGCATATGCTTAAAATAATGTTAATTATATTGTTTGTCTCCAGTCAGACTGCTCCAGGACTGGAAGGAAAATCTGAGTTAGATCTCCCATTTACCAAGAATTAYTTGCTAAGAAAATGCAGGATATCTCTCCTAACATAGACCCACACATCCATATATATTCATCCGTGACCTACTGCTACCACACATGCTCACTTTGCATCCTGWGCTGCTTCCCACAGTGGAAGGGAGCAGGAGCACCAGGGTGTGCTAGCAAACTGATAAGCTCTATTATGCAGATGAGGATCGTGGCTCTAAGCGCTGTAATTTCTAGTTGAGTTGATTCATGTTTGAACTATGGGCCAAGCAACAGACTCAGGACTTGAATACATGTAGCGCCTCTTGAATGCTCACTTCCTCAACAAAGGCCAAGATAAGCAACTTGAAAACATTCCCTTGAAAACATCCGCGCAYACATTAGGTACTTACACACAAGAAAAAAGACATCATTGTCAGAGCTGCAGGGAAGTGAGTGAGTAAAAGCTGTGCCTCAGCTCTCATTTTCTAAATCATATCCGYGTTTCAACTGCCTCCCCCAGAGTGCTTCAGCTGAAGATAGTTATTTCTAGGAGGCAGGAATAATATCTCTGCAGGGTCTCTTGTACTTTACAGCACTTCAGTATGCTGTGGCAAAAGGCAAGAATGGCTGGAAAATTAGTTAGCAATTAACTGCAAAGCTGATCTRTAAATTTCTGGGATTGAACTCCACAGCTTTGCACATTGTAATTACATGTAGGTTGTGTCAACACAGATGCCACAGATTCACAATTCCTCCAGACGTTGTCCAAGTTGGCTGGGCACAAGCTGACCCCTATGCTGGGGACAGCTCTGGGCCCCTCAGGACAGGAGGGACATTGAGGGGCTGGAGCGTGTCCAGGGCAGGGAACGGAGCTGGGGAAGGGTCTGGAGCCCCAGGAGCGGCTGAGGGAGCTGGGAAAGGGGCTCAGCCTGGAGCAAAGGAGGCTCCGGGGGGACCTTGTGGCTCTGCACAACTCCCTGACAGGAGCCATCAAAGCCAGCGTGGGTAGGGCTGCTCCCACCCATCCAGACATGCCCAGAGAGTGTCATTAAAGACACGAGGATTAAAGATTTCTCCTTTATATAGCTGCTGAAAATGCCTCAGAGTTGCCAGTTATTGTGTAACTATCTTCAGTCTGATCTTAATATGAGTTTGTCAAGCTTTAAAATAGCTACGCCTGAAAACCTCAGAGACTGAAGTGGGAAGACCTGAGGAGCTGGGAGACTCCCAGGAGAGAGGCACAAGAAGAGAGGGCACAAAGACTCACGAGGCCATTTCTATAGGAGGGAAACGTGTGCTGCTCCTCATCTCTGTGTGTGCAAAGGAAGGATGTTATTTGCATCTATAAACTGATGTATGACAATACATACACACACATATATACATACACGTAAATATATATACATATACACACACCCCCTCCCAAGCTCAACGTCACCAACGTTTTAATACAGAGCAGTAACCTGCTCTGGTCAAACTGCTGCTCAGCCCAAGCATTAAAAAAATTTAAAAAAAAAAAAGAAAAAAAAA
>NW_026623591.1:284079-327998 GCF_030028575.1 Malurus melanocephalus
AAAAAAAAAGGAAAGAAAACCTCCACAAAACCCAGTAGGTATAAGTGGGCAGCATACAAAATTCATGTGCCAGGCTGGCTGTATTCACTTGGTAAGTCTGTCCTCAAACTCAAGTGCTCCTGAGGAAAGGGAAGTGCTCCAAGCAACACCAAGCATCATTAAAACTGGAAGTACTTGACTGCTTGGTGAGGACTTCCAGAGCTTGGCACACACTAAAAACTGCTGGTTTGTTGCTTTAAGTGGCAATATAAATATATAATTTTAAATACTATAGATCATTAATGCAGAAAATTTAAACTTGGTGGGATTTCACTCCAGGAACAGCAGTTCTGTAAATTGTGGCCTGACATGTCAGTTGCTGTGGCACACACAGTAACTGAAAAAAGGTCCATGTTTTTCTAAACAGTGAATTTATTTGGTGATGGCTCTGTGCCAGGAAGGAATCACTGTAGCCCCAATGTAAGAGCTTTTAATTATCTGCACACAAGAATAAGTTGTCATAGAAACAGCCAAAGTTCCAGCGTTCCTCTGTATTCACAGCATCACCGTGTGGAAAGGACAACCTGAAGGGCTGGATTTGGATCCAACAACTCCTCTGGTGTCACTCAGGCTATTCCTGTACTGCAGCTCAGGACTTGGACACTAGACCAACCTCTCCCAAAGTAATTCAGTCTGAGTGACTAAAGATGTGCCATCTCAGGGACACAGGGAACTGCAGGAAAGACATTAGTATATGCAGCCAGCTAGAAAATTCCCACTGGGTGTTTTAAAATTACCAGCGCATAAATAAATTACCAGCTGTCACCAGTGGCTGTATGGACTCAGTGTGCCTTATCAGAGGATATTTTACTAAAGTTACCACAAAAGAAATGGTGCTCTCACTCTCTTATCACAGAGTAGGAACAAAAATAGTTCTGCAGAAAACAGACAGTATTTGAAATACACCTGGCATAACAGAGAAAAGATTCATCATGTTTCAGAAACACACACAGCTCCCATTTGCTTACTTACCCACTTACACAGATTTCTTTATTGCAGTATTTAAACATTGCACAGCCATTAATGGATTTTAGCCTCACAAAACCTGTCAAGTTGGTAAATCCCCCAAGAGATTTGAGAGGTTCTCAGAAAGGAATGGAGAGGACTCTCAGGATTATGCAGAAAGCTCATCATCATGCTGACCTGTCTTAGAGGTCCTGAACTGATTTTCACTAGGTTAGGTAATTCTTAACCAAAGCCCCCAAAATTTATCTTTATGGCATTTAACATAGACCCAGACAGAGGTGCAGAACACTAGAGACAGAACAAGAAATTAAAAAACAAGAGAATTATCAATGTTTGGTTACAGCATAACTAAACGACAGAGAGAGGAGCCTGCATCTTCAAGATACGATGAAGAAAACCTTAGCTTCAGCAAATTTTAMTTCCTGCACACGTTCAATTTAATAACTAATCACAAAAACTCACCCAAACACTTAGCAGAAATCAGGAATTTAAATGAAAACATACACATATGGCAATCGAGAGTGTAATCACTTATCAGTCACTACTGATAGGAGATATGATTTTTTGATGTTACAAAGGACATATATGTGTAATTGATTGGAACAGTATACACTTTAAGTGATGAGGTCTTGAGCACTTACTCTTAGCCTGTCTTTGGGCAAAGCAACAGCTCCTTGTTTGATGATTTCCAGAACTCGCTCCACTGACAGCTCAGCTCCAGCTTGCTCTAGTCGGGAGCTGAAAAAGCTGATCACCTGGAATGAAACATCACAGCACATAAATAAAGAGAAGAGATCTTTGGATCAATTTATACACAAAGCTGTCATCTTCTTTTTTGGCACTGTTGTATCAGCACTTCTTAAAAAATAATCACATTATTGCCTGTGTCACAGCCAGGGAGACTTGGTTAATGTCAASTTAGCACAACTCTCAGTATCCTCCTGCAGTCACTTTTTAACAGCTAAATGATTTTACAATATAACACGCATAGCTGAATTAATAAATTTACATTTTCAAATACTGTGCACTGACATATGCCTATATTTCTGTCAGTTCTGCCGTCAGGCTTTTCAGTTCTTCCAGTCTTTCTATAATCTGAGCTAGAAATTTATTTTGATTGTGAAGCATTAACGTAAAATCATTAAGCTTTCGCTGACTTCTGGACAAAAGGCTTTAAGGCAACTATTAAGTATGAGAATATGAGAGAAGATGACAGTATGAGAGACTACATGATTTCCTCAGAGTTGTGTAGCACTCAAAACCACAGCAAATTGATGGCGAGAAGAAGGTCCACAAAGCTACTCTTCTACCCAGATTAACCACCCCAAGTGCCCCACACACATTTCCCATCCTGGATTCTAGGCCCAAGGACCTGCACATTCCCTCTCAAGACACAGACATCCTCCTGGTGAAGCCAAGCCAATTTTCCCGTATTTCCCTCCCCACCCCCTTTTCTGTGACCCAGCTGGTCCTTGTTAGCTAGAACTCAGTTAGGTCAGGCTTTAACTTTTATCCCTCTCCAAGCTCAGTAGGTCACACCAGAAGCAGACATCCCACTGGCAGTTCTCCATGTGGGCTATCAGAAAACCTCCATTTCTAYAGCTCCTTTCGTAGAAAAAGAACACACTTTTCAAACTCCATCCYTTATCCCAGGGAAACTCCTCAGTCATGCAGGAAACCCAGGACTTGAAACAATACAAAAAAGTTCGGGGGAAAAATTTCAACACCTACTTAGAGTCCTTTGGAAGTATCACAAGAAGCACTTGGTAGAGCCTGTCTACACCAGAGCACCTGGTATCCCTGAGCTGGAAGCATGCACAATCCTGATGGTAGGTTCTGCAAATCCTGAGAGCTTTGGACACACTCTCTGTGGAAAAATACTGATGTTCGCTTGGATCTGAATCCAAGTCTCAATAGTCTCAGTCCATCGAGTAATCTTCGTTAATTCTCCCAAGTAGAAGGGGGGAAAAGTGTATTATACTACAAAATCTCTGCTGAGCTCTCTTTGTTCTATAGTGAGACACAGCTGGAGCCAGAAACCATTACCCTAATTATGCCTCCCAGCTCAGCTGCTGTTCATAAAACAAAGACAGCTGATGGCTTGATTACTGTGAGATTCAAATTTGTTGTTCCTGTTTGTGACTCCCCCTGCCGAAAGCCCAGCCCTTGTTTTGAGCTGAAAGACTTGCTGGCATCTCTAGAAACTCCTGCAGCAAGTGAATGAGATAGAAGCAGACTGAAGTTGCTGGAAGTTGCTTTTTGAGGTTGTTATGGGATTTTGCTGTTTGATTTGGTGTTTTTTCCTGTTTTGTTTTGTTTCTAACAATAGAAGTATGGAAATCAGTCAAGAGAAAATTCGGGTTTAATCTTCTGTGCTGTCTCTACAATTATCTCCATTCCTGAGTAGAAAGGGAGAATTTCACTGCCTCTGGCAGATGCTGCAGGTAGGCTTTCACATTCTCAGAGATAAGGACCTGGTGAGGCACTGTGATCTCTGATCCTTAAAAAAAAACAGGACTAGGAAGATGTGCTGAGTTCATAAGCAAAGGAGCTGGAGGGAGGGACCAGAAACAACAGAGTAAAACAGCAAGAAACAGCTTGTGCAAAGAGCGTGAGGACCTTGGAGTGAGGCTGACATGGTTTTGGCACAGAGCTTGGGACAAATTGCTGGTGGAGGATACAGAGCTCACAGAGGAACAAGCAAGTTGCCCACAAACTTTGAAAGAAAAAACATCTTCCTGCATTTCAACACTCCTCTGTTGTCAGTAATCACTGGTGAAACCCATCCTTGCCCAGGGCAGACTCCTGCAGAGAATCCATGCCAGTGATACTGCCTCGTTAGCTCAAGTTCTGCTAAACCACAACAAATGCAAAACTTAGTATTTAGCTTTTAATCAAAAGGATAAAATACTACCATAATGCAAACGCAAAAAAAAAAAAAAATGAATGAAGCTCACAGATACTCCCTGAATTCTGATGTTTCCTATTTTGGGAAGTCAAACCCTTCAATCTTAACATGTTTTTAAAAGACTTATGTTTTTGTGGTAAAGGTACTAATCTTCTTTGGGTTGTATTTCAAAAGAACAAAAGCAAGACAGGCTTTCAGTATTTTCAGGCTATGTCAGCATTTTAGAGAACTCTGAAAGGCTATTTTTGATATGTAGTTGATGACTAAAATTAAAAATATCTACTTTAATAATGATACTTATCTCTAGGTGTTATTTGCCTTACTACTTCAAACAGTGTAAGTGGAGTACTTCTCTTTTGGGCCCTGAAAGCACAACACCCCAATGAGACAGGTACTCAGTGAAGTAAGAAAACAGAAAAGCGAAAAGAAAAAAGAAAATTATACAGAGGAGACCCTAAAAAAGGCACTTGCTTTTTGGCTCCAGATCAGGAATAAAACMAAAAAGCATCCAACATTACATGCTTCATGCCCAAGCTCCAACCTCTGTAGCAGAGGGTCTAACACTTCTCCTACTAATCTAGGTAAATATAAAAACATAAGAGCTCAACATCATATTAAGGAAGAGTAGCATTTTCCTTTGAAAGACTTTTAATTATCTTCTACACTTAAGTAACAGAGCTGAATTTAAATTAAAAATGAAAATTAACTGATTTCAACTCCTTGTCCAATTGAAAGTAAAATGAACCAGAAAAAATAAACTGGGTGAGTAGTATTAAATGAGTTTCAGGTTTTAGTACACATTTTAAAACCAACTAAGCATACAACTGTATGAATAGAAAAAGCCCAGATCTTAGGGCAAATAAACAAGGCTGAGAGAGGGTGTATTCCTGATACTCTGAAAATTAATTTTCTCATTAATTACTTGGGCAACTGATCTAAGAAAATAGAAAAAAACTGCAAAGACTAAAGACTGCTTAAGAAGAAGAGTAAGGAGAAACACCACAAGTTTCTGTGGATTATTCTTTTTTTAGTCATGCTGAGCACTGGAAGGCCTCTCTCCATGAAGGAATATAACCATTCTGAAGAGCTGTCTCTCCAGTCTGGCTTCCATACTAACACAGATTAAAAAGCACATCTAATCCAGGATTAGACAACCCCTCATCAGAAATACCTGATCCCTGTCCAGATAAATRGTGTATGGGGAGCCTTGATCTGTGCAGAGCCTAATCCTGGCTGCACTAGGTACCCAGACATGTRGTGTGACAGGCACAGGGGACCTGGCTTGGCCACCTCCATCTCAGGCATTGCCAGAGGTTGTATTAAAATACCATCAAAATCTCTAAGCAAAAATTGTTYTCTATAGTGATTTCCAAAACTGATTTTAATCACAGACTGATGGGATGGTTTGGTTGGGAAGGGACCTTGAGGTGCCACCATCCAGTGCCACCCCCTGCCATGGGGAGGGACACCTTCCACTAACCAAGCTCCATCCAGCCTGGCCTGAGACACTTCCAGGGATGGGGCAGCCACAGCTGCTCTGGGAAACCTGTGCCAGAGCCTCACCACCCCCGCAGTGAAGAATTTCTTCCTAGAGATCAATTTTCCATGAGAAACTCATACTTTCTCCTTTTGTTTTCTAAACAGTAAACTGACAAGGCATTGCCAGAGATCAAAAGTGCTACAAGATTAGAATAATTTAGAAACATTTTTCATTTAAAGGCAATATTTTAGGTTTTGGAGATTATTTTTGAGATTGTGAGGGAACAACCACAGTGTCCGTTATTTCACCCAACTATTGTTTTCACTTGGGCTGCAAGGCTGAAGGAACAAAATATTTCCCTTTACAGCATGCAAACAGCAGAACTATCAAGGGCAAGATGTTTTGTCCACTTGGATTCTGTCAGCAGATGCTGAAGTGCCGTGAGGCCTGTGGCAGCCCAGGCAGTGCTACTGCCTAATGAACATGACAGCTCCTCTCCTTCTCCTCCAGCTAAAAATAACAGTACAACACGTTGCTGCCTCCTCTGCCTGCAACTGCAAAGGTCAGCTGTGCAAGACAGAAGAAAAAATCACTTGGCATAAAATGAAAACATTTTTAATCTGTTTTTGTCAGTTTTGTTTGTCTCGGAAAGTGATTGAAAGAAAAGGTTGKAGTATTTTATTTCCAGCCATGTTCATCACTGGGAGAGTGATATGGTGTATTGATGGCAAACTGAATGGAGRAGAAAAGAAGAAAACCTCTCATTGTAAAATACCACAGGATCAGCACTTCAGCTAAGTAGTTTCTGTAGGGAAACATAAATCACAGCTACCTTTGGTATCCAATAATCATATCTGGAGCAAACAGGAGGCAAAAGTTACCCTTGCTGATTTAAGAAAGGGTGAAACAGCTTCAGGTGATTCAATAGCAGGAGAAACACAAGAGGTTAATCAGCAAACTTCAAGTACTGTATTTTGGAGAATTACCTCGAAATAAGGAGTGTGTTCAAGGACACATCAGCTCTTCCAGGTATTTCTCTCCACTCCTAGGGTGTAGKAGTGGGGAGAAAAAAAAACAACAGGAAAAAAGACTCGCCCCCCCAGGCAAACAACCAAAAAAACCCCAACTCAAACCCACCAAATCCTCAGAGTATTTAGGTAGGCTCTGGTAATTGGCAGGATCGAGGTCTTCTAAGGAAGTTTTAAGAAAAGACATAAAAAACTTACTTCTTAAGTCCTGCAGGTCTTACAATAGGGGTTGCGGTGCCAGAGCGAAGCCAACTTAGCTCATTTTAAAACCTAGCAGGGAAATGCCTTTGGAGAATTAGATTCCTWGTAGGAAATTGCATCAATCATGTCCTTTGCATCACTAAGCCATTGTTGCCTACCTCCTGATGTCTATCAGACTATTTTGCAAATAAAATTCTAGCAGCTCCTAGTTAGGCCTGTTCCACCACCTGGTATCAGTTGCTCTCTCGTTGGAAAGAGGAGAGCAGTGAAGCCAAGGASTTCTCACCATGGCCATGAACCAAACGCATCTTTAGGAACGACAAGTGTCTCCACCAAATTCCTGACATATCTGAGGCTGCTRACCAAATTACAGACCACCTCTGAAGTGGAGACATACAGACAGCTCCCAGCTGAAATATTTCTGCACAGGGCCAGAAGAGGAACCATAGTGTTCTCTTTGTTCACCATCCAGAAGAAGAATTAGCTAAACAAAATGCACTATCTCCTACTAAAATGGCTTTTTAAAATGAAAAGTAAAGTAATAGGAAACAGAAGGTATTTTGATTTCAGTTTCTTCTGTACAACATTAATGGCTCCCATATGTTCCCAATCAGCTGGCAATGGTGATTTTTTGATTATTTTAAAAACACAGAGGCGAATAAGTCGTTTTTAATAAAAAGTGGTCGATACTGATGGCCCTTACACATTCACCTTTTTTTGCCTCGATGAAGCACACACAGATTATATGCTATCTCCAGAGTAAACTGAATGGTCCAAATCCTGAGACTAGGGTTACTGTGGCCAGGTCTGTACTGCAGGTAGCCTGGGCAATTCCTGCTCTGGTCTGAGCTCTGGTGGGGCTGCAGAGGCATCCCCATATCTACCTGTGCCTACAAACCTGTGCTGGTCTGTCCTCTGCATCAGTGCCATGCTGCCAAACGCCTGCTACCCAGAGGTCTCCAGTGCTGAAGTCCCTGAAAACCTACCACAGAGCTTCATTATTACYAGCCTTGGAAAAGTCCTTCCTTATGACCTGAAAACCCATAAGTATGTGAAAGAGATTATTCCATTTCCCTTCACAGCAGCATTTTATTTCAAAAATACCACATCACTTCAGCCTTCATTTGGCAAATCTGCACCTTCAGAAATTCTGTTTTCTATAGCTCTTATTTCTACCTGGAATTTCATGGTGCCARTTGAGCAGTGCTGGGGGAGTAGTCAAGCTAGGCTGTCACCAGCGTGAGTAGCCTCAGAGGACACCTCTGTTTTTTTCTCTGCTTGTATGTACACACTAAACTGCAGCAGATGCCTTTTTCTATTTGCACCATCAGCTACTCATTATTACATCCCCAGTACATTCTCCAATTAATTCTTCATCAAATTTTTAGCCTTTTCACCTCTTCCATGCTTCCTCTTGKTTGATGGGTACATTATGTACAACAGAGTAAAAATAATAAGCATTTAAGTCTTTATATGTCAAATCTATTTTATACATTCTTGACAAGGCAAACTGGCAACTGTTCTGGTGTCCAAAACTCATTACAGACTTTACAAACTGTATTTTGGTGTGATTTCTGCAGTGTGAAACATTATCACACTGTTTGTATTTCTGTATGAAATACAAACCTGGACTAGAGTTGATGGTCGGGGAAATCTTTCAATTGGTGGGCAGAATTTGCTGGAGCAGAGGGACGTCAGAGTGAAGGCACCTTGTGCTCACATGAATCTCTAGAGCCATCTGATGATTGGAATCAGATTGGAATCATAGAACTTGGGATTGGAAGGGTTTGGTTGGAAGGGACTTTTAAAGGCCATCTAGTGTAATCTCAATGCACTCTCCACTACCCCAAGATGYTCCAAGCCCCACCCAACCTGGCCTCAAAACTTCAGGGATCCAGGGGCAGCCACAGCTGCTCTGTGAAACYTGTGCCAGGGMCTCAACATCCTCATAGMCAATAATTCTTTCTCAATATCTCMTCTAACCCTGCCCTCTGGCACTGGGAAGCCACTGTCCCTTGTCYTGTCACTGGATGCCATTGTCAAAAATTACTCATGGTTCTACTGCAGTATTGGTGCAGATAATCTAAACTTACTTTGCTTTTTATGATCAGAGAAAGTACCAATAGAGGGAGTCAGGATGTAGCAGAGCCCCTGCAGACATATTTGGGAAGCTTCAGAAAGGTAATTTTTCTTACCCACTCTTCCATTACCAAAAGTTGCAACGTTTACCATTTTCATCTACAATTTACACAATTTGGGCCACAAAATCCCATTCATCACAACAGCCTAAAACCCAACACAGCTCCCCAGTACACAGGAAGCTGGTGGATCCATCCTCTTCTGAATAACCAGCCTTGGTCACACRAAAAGCCTGGCCAGCTCACAGGAGTCTGTATGAAAGCAGGCTGGGATGGATGCTAAAACAAATATATACGTCAAGAATAGGGAGATCCTCCCTATGAGTACATCCTCCCAGCAACATACAGTTTAGAAAAGTCATTGAGCCAAATTTGTTAAGATTTTTTTTCTGACTCCTTTTAGAGCACAGCTACATTTCAGACATCCGCAGTGTCCCATACAGCTGTGAGGATGGAGCTCCCAAGCTCCACTACTGCAGAGAAAAGCCTTCTTGGAGACAGAAACTCATTTTGGTTCTTTTCAGATCCTGCCCACAGAGTTCCCAGAGCAGCACCCTGCAATGTGTAYAGTAAAACTAACATGATTTGTCACAGTTTCAAGGGACAGCAAGACCAGTCAGAATATTCTGGCTGCAGCACACAAGACAAAGACTGGTTCTGTATGGTGCTGCCAATACTGTGTATGAAGTGCAGGACGTGACAGGGTAGATGAGGAGTCAGATGAATCTCATCTTTTATTCAGATCTACAAGCCTGACAGCTCTTACCACTTGCCAGATGGTGACAGGTACATTTAAAAAAAAATTTAAAAATTCTTTTTTTGACATCCTCGCTTCTGTAACAAAGGAGCTATTTAAAAATTCAACATGCTCCCTTGGAAAGCTTTAAATAGTTTCTGAATGTAAATGGCATTATGCTGTAACCCAATATTAAATAGTTTTGGGGAGGAATTGTTTAAATTGTTGAGGAAAATCTACATTTAAGTGTTGCAAAGGAAAGGACGTGCTGCTGTCTGTGGGAGACATAGGACTGCAAGCAGAATGATCTGGCCACCACCAGTTATCYTGGATGTGGACAAGTAACCAAAGAAGGTCCCTATCTCAATCAGGAGCATAGACAACTGTTTTCTTCAGTGCACCACATCCTCTTTACACAACTTGAAGACATCTTGTTCTAAACATGTTGCCTGTAGTCTGCAGCTGCTGAAAGTTTGGAGAGTTTTGAGCTTCAAGTCCTCCACTCCCCAAACTCTTGCATGACCAGAAAATGTGAAGTGAAAACAAAAGAGGAAGGAATTTCTTTCAGAGCAGGATTTCTTCCAGAGCAAGATTTCAGTTCAACATTTAAAGTTACTTTTCTTTATGAACAATCAGATACCTGTCAATCTCCTATTAAAAGCAAATCAAAACAGAAACTCTGCAGATCATTAGACACATTAATGTGTTATTCACTGAATCCAGGGAATTAGCACCCTGCTCAGCCCTCTCTTCYAGTATTTTGCATCCAGCAATCATAGTATGGCTTCAACTATAGGTCAGCTTGGCAAATATTGACTAGAAGACAGAGAAACATTTGTAATGCTTAAAATTTTTCTAGCAGAAGCTCAGGCTCTCCATATGAACATTAAAACTACCATGAGATGCAGAAATGATTAACAACAGTTTCCCAAAGTCATACTCCATGGAGAGTTACACTGGTAACAGCTTCTCATCCACAGCAATTTTCTTCTGTTTCTTCTAAAATGTTTCCTTACACAAGGGGAAGGTTGCTGTGAAGAGAACACTTGGCAGGTGAAAACAACACACATTTAGATACAGCCAGTGAATAAGGCAGCTGAATGCCTGCTCTTTAGTTATTTWAAAATAATTTCCTGTAATCATTAATAGGCTGGTGATAGGTGTAAGAGAAAAGAGAAAGGATTGTTTGGTGATGAAATTTAGCTTTTGTTCCCCTGAAAAGCAGGTTTCTAACAAGGGGCAGTCAAGAGAAGTTAACACTGTCCTCTCTTCGTGGGTGAAACATGTGCCACAGCTTGGGAATTCCTTACCAGACACATTTCAAAATCCCCTTGATTCTTCTGAGTTAAAGATGTGGGAAACGGTTGTTAAAGAAATTAGAGAGTTGGAACTAAATGATCTTTAACCACTCTGTGTTTCCATGTTGTCCAGAAATCATCACARTGCAGGCCCAGAAAACAGGCAAGAAAAAGCTAACATTTTAAACCAAACTGGTAAGAGGTGATGAATATTTTCCACCTCTCAGGAGTAAAAAGAGTTCACATAACCACGTGTAACCACCCTTGAAGTCACGTGTCACTCACCAGGTCTATATTTTGCATGATGTCCTGGAAGGAGGGGTGAGTYCGAAACTGCTCGAACAGATCCCGCTTGTAGAGCAGTGCATACACCAGGTTGGGGTTGTGATGGAGGGAGTTGGCCAGGCAGGAGTTGATGATCTCCAGCATCATTCGGATCACTTCCTCAATCACATTYAGGTCTTGTGCCTTTAAGAAAGCAGTAAGATGTCAGTGTGCCCTTTTCCATTGTAAAATACTGAGTAATAAAGGCAGCAAAGGTAATTATTACTAATAAAACTATTAGCTCATTAATGCCTCTATGGTGAATCAGCCTGGCAACCCTGTGTCTGGAAAGGAATCTGTTTTCTCCAGTAATCACTAAAATTCTAATTGAAATGCATCATACTAGTACTCAGCCTCCATAGCTTGCATCTCCCAATAGGAGCCAYGACATAAAGTATTACCATACTGTAATCAGCCAAATTCACTAGGGGTTAAGTGAACATAGTCTTTTCAATTCTTCCTATTCTAAGTAAAAGCACTTCAGCATATCATTAATTGATTACATTTTCTGTTGAACCCCTACACAGGAAGGAAGGATAGATGAAAGAGAGAAAAAATATCAGAGAAATAAAAAAAAGCCGGTGAAAGGGAAAAGCAAAGGGAGGAGAAGGAAAACTGAYTGGATCCAATACCACTGCACCTTAAACACCCGCAAGTGTTACCAGATTTTTCCCCTCTGACTATTATTTAAAATTATTTTCTTGCCATTGAAGAACACTTGTAATAAATGAAAAAATGAATCTCCTTTTGTAGTGCACTAAACCTTCACATGAAGATAAACTTGTAGAGCTTTTTATTTTGCCAGTGCATTTGACAAGTCATTCCCGATGATTCTGAAACTCGAACTTCTTAAGCTGAACAAGCTGGATTATGAAGTCCTGCCAGCTGTCGAGGATTTCCCTCCTCGAACTCTACATGAGGATATCTCCTTACTGGTTATTCAGACTGGAAAGCTGTCTGTCCTACCTTGGAATAGGGTAAAAAAAAAAGGCAATTCTACCTTGCTTGTATCATTTAGATTCTCTCCATCACATCACACATTGGACTGTCAGACTTCACAGCTCTGGCAAGAATGTGAACCATACTAAACCAACTTGAGTTTTTCTGCTGGGTGTGTACAATGAAACCACTGACATTTCCTTTCGCCCATTGCCTACAAAGTTCATTTTTCTGAGTTATCACAAGGTACTTAAATWCTTCATAACAAGGCAATACTTACAACAGCATTTTGTTGGGCTGTCATTCAAACTGCACACAGTCATTTTCTACTATTAAGTAGCACTGTAGGAATTGTGGTGTGGCATATGTATGCTCTCACCAAGGCAGAAGAGAACACAGGAATTTTCATTATCCTGTTTAGACTCATAAAGAGCAAAATTCTTTGCTATCACTTTGCTCTGGCTGCTTTCAATGCAAAGCAAAGTGTATTYCTTCCTACAAGTGTAGACYACAGAATKCCAGAAYGGTTTAGGTTGGAAGGGACCTTAAAACCCATCTCATTCCACCCCCTGCCATGGGCAGGGACACCTTCCACCATCCCAGGCTGCTCCAAACCACAGTATGCACCCCAGCCTCAGACACTGCCAGGGATCCAGGGGCAGCCACAGATTGTTTTCTGAATGTTCCGATTGTTTTCTGAATGTATCTYCTATTTTTCAATGACTTTGCCACCTAAATTAGCATTGTAGTGTAGCTAACAGTGAAGGAAGAAACCTTATAAAGCTGATTACTGTCAATGGGATCACATTCTTCTATGGCAGAAATAATCTTTACAAAACACAGGTGGTTTTTCTGTCTGTAGTTACCTAGTTATTGTGCTATGAAACAGCATACCAGGTAGGTGCTGTGAAGGATATATAATGGAAAACATTAGACAAAAATAGAAGTAACTGCTTCAGCTGCAATCTGAAGAAAAATTCAGACCTATTAAAGCCACCTGGGGAGTGGTGCTTACTTATCAACTCAGATTTACTTCAGAATATGCATTTTGTGGTGCATTTTTAAAAGCTCTGATCATTGGCATAATTCTCCCCACAATGCAGCAGGATGACCAAGACACTATYCTAAAATACAGACTACATGACTTTGACAGAAACATTATGATTCAAAATCAAATGAGATCTATCCAGTTACCAGAAAGGTAACGAAGTACACAACTACTTTTCAAAAACTAAATGCTTTTTAATGAAAGGTCTTTGCCTTAAACCCCAGGCATGCAGCTAATTGAAAGAGAGACATTGCTAMTCGTCTTCCAATGGGCTGGAGACTCTTCTAGAGGTCAGCTTCAAACAATGAAAAGACTCAGAGGTTATTGCGCAGTAATTAGATTCAACATTTAAAAGAGATGATGGACAGAATTAACCATCTTTATTTCAGCTACCACATTCCAGGTGAAAAATCTGGAACACCCAKGAAGAAAAGCAGGAGATACAGTGAAGATTTTTTAATCACAACTGACTACACAAAAAAGAATTTATAAGAAGAACCATCTCCATAAAAGAGAGAGAAGTGGCACTGAATCCCTGTATTGCACATACATTATCAGCAGAACTGTCTGCTCCTGCAATTCGAGATTGAATTATTTCTACAGGTTTAAAAGTTTTCAAAACAAAGGAAAAAGCAAACATAGATCCAAGGACAGCATTTGGATGAGATAGTGAAGAAATGCTGATAAAATGCCATGTGGTTTTGTTGCTCTGTATCATCAGTATCAAGCTACAGCCCCTTTGCATCCAGACATGGTATCAACACAGGTACAAATAAAGTTACAAAAACATATTGTTGTTCCAGTTTATCACCCTGTGTATTGCTTTCAGAGCAGCTGAACACAGCTGAAATGCTGAATGTGTGTGGCCAAGGCAAGGACTAACACACCATTCTCAGCAGCTTTGTAAGACTATTTTTTTCTCACTGGATTAGCTGTATATGAAAAGTCAGATATTGATTTGTGAAACGTAGACATGTTTCAGTCTATTGAACAGTACACTTAAATGAAAGGAGTTAAAAATTTCCTGTTGCTTACAATTGACAAATTCAGTGTAAAACTCACATTTAAAATTATTGCAGTATTCTTTTACAAAACCAGGCTCAGATAATGCCTCTGTTAACACGGATGCATACCAGTCCTCCCCCACCTATTTTTTTTTTGTTTAGTCCCATAGAAATAATTATAACCATCATTAAAAAGAAAGGTGGAAGATAAAACTTTGGTACCAACTCTGTGAGACTGAAATCATGCCTGAAATGGCAATGGGAATGTAGGTACAGCACTCCTCTTACTGTGGGTAATTCTAGGTAGTCACCTCATGTTCTTTCTCAGGAGAGAAATTAAATGTGTTTTTTTTGCAAAGATTCCAACTTTTAAGGCAAAAAGACAGATGTTTGGTCATGTTCTGGATGCACAAGGAATAAAACAGGCAGCAACAGCTAAAGGAGAGCCAGGTACAGGTCTGGGTAATCTTTTGTTAAAAGGAAAAAACAAGTAATTATGCCAGAGAAAAGAGAATGGAAATAAGCTGAGAGGATGCGGAGGCAAACACGATGAATGAGAATATTATCTGGGGAAAAACAATTGAGTTTGGTAAACACTACCAAGGAACACACTAAAGTTCAAAGCCAAGACAAACGATGGGCAGAGCTGGATGTTCCTTGATCTGACCATCCTGGAATACTGTTGCTTTCCTTACTGCAATACAATTAATAATTAGCATGGTATCCTCCTGGGCAAAGACTTTCACAGAATTCAATCCTTACATCCTGATATATAAAACCACTTGAAAATTATATGGCTTTTAAATATCACGAGAAGTCAAGCAGCCTAACCATCAAACCCCAGGCATGTGCTCACAGTTCRGTTCCTCAGACATATTTACCCATCAAAAAACAAATCACTCTCAGCAGAGGATGCAAAAACTCAGTATTACCAAAAAGCTGTTTTATTTATGGTCCCCATCTTCTGGTTCCCACAATGGAACATTCTGAGTGCTCATCCTTTTAATTCAATTTGACATGAAATTTATTTTAATTATTATGAAGATAAAAAAATTATTTGAGAAGTTCTATTATGAATGAATGCAAATCTCCAGCCTCTAAATGTTACCAGTTCTACAGAGATRAAGAGAGGCATGTCCTTGTGTAATTCAGTTTAATGTTGCATAACCATCCCTTGTGGTTTGTACTGTCTAATATAAACAGAGACTAAATTATTCAGCTTTCTGTTTTCCTTCTTCCGAAGTTAGTTTATATGGAAAATAATAGCTGGTTGAAAATCAGAATTTTGGTGACTTCTGATGCTATGAAATGGCATCAATAAGCAATGGTGGACTTGAGCTTTCCATGATGAGATTAGCCCCTTGATTACCCTGGCCCATCTTTTGGCCCTCACTCCTGGGTCCAGGCTGGAAGTTAAGCACTGTCCCTTTTCCAAGTGGTACCCCAGCTATTGCACAGCACAGATGGTGATAGATTTCCTAATGATATTTGGTACTTTTGGCCATTAACCCAGGAAGATATGCTGCACACTCAGCTACAGCTGGCACAGGGTGCCCAGAGCAGCTGTGGCTGCCCCTGGATCCCTGGCAGTGTCCAAGGCCAGGCTGGACATTGGGGCTGGGAGCAGCCTGGGACAGTGGAAGGTGTCCCTGMCCATGGCAGGGGGTGGGATGGGATGAGCTCTAAGGTCCCTTCCAATCCAAACCTTCAGGGATTCTATTCCATGATTCTGAGGAGTACTAGGTGAATAAATTTAAGTCTCCTATCATGTCCGTGAGACAATTACCCAGTTCAGACTATGTATTATAGATATGAYTATGTATTTATTGCAAGATGGAATTCACTTAAATTGAACAATTTGGTTTTCCCCCTTTTATCTGGATGTACAGTAAACCCCAATCCAAAGCAATGAATAATTGTAAGCCTAAAGATGTCTACTTTTTGACTTTTTTACAAATTGGAGGTCTAACAGAGCAACTTTTCTTTTGTGGCAAGATCCATATGAATGATATTAAGCACGACAAGACAACGGGTACAGACACCCAGGTCACTAGTGCCTACTAAAAAAAGCCCCATTTCTCACTGTGCATTCACATCATAGCAATTTTCCAGCCAAATGACACTTTCAGTTAATAACTGCTAATTATACAGTTAGCACAGTAAGCAGGAAAAAGCTTATCTAACTAAAAAAAGCAAAACCTGAGCAGGGATTGGTAAGGGAGTACACTACAACTGCACAAGCAAATAGGGTAAAAGAAAACAACAGGAAAAGGCACACTGTGCTGAAGCCTTAATTCAAAGAAACCTGAAGAAATAAAGTGGAAATGTCACATGTAATTGCAAAAGAAATTCTTGATGGAAATGAAAGCTGACAAAAAAAAAAAAATGTCCAAACACAATTCTGAACTTAACTGCTTATGACAATCAACGGCTTTTAGTGAGTGGGAACTTGCTGCCAGTAATAAAACACTTTGACAATTGAATTTTCAAAAGTGCAAGTCACTTTGTACCAAAGCTTGGTGGCTTTAGCTCACTCTGACCAACAGTGCTGGTCCCCTTCTGGCTCAGTCAGGAGTGCACACAATGTGCAAAAGCTGTGAAGATCTACTTAAAACAGCTGGACATGCTGTAAGAGTATCCTTCCCAGGAGCTCCACAACTCACAGAAGAAAAATCAACACAGACTCATCACTCTCCCTGCTACTTCTGAGTGACCCCTTAAGGACATCTGCTCTCTTTGCCTCTCTTTGCAACTCAAAGAATCCCAGGATGGTTGGGACGGGAAGACACCTTAAAGCTCATCCAGTGACACCCCCTGTCATGAGCAGGGACACCTTCCACTGTCCCAGGCTGCTCCCAGCCCCAATGTCCAGCCTGGCCTTGGACACTGCCAGGGATCCAGGGGCAGCCACAGCTGCTCTGGGCACCCTGTGCCAGGGCCTCCCCACCCTCCCAGMCAGCAATTCCTTCCCAAYATCCCATCCATCCCTGCCCTCTGGCACTGCCAAGCCATTCCCTGTGTCCTGTCCCTGCAGCCCTTGTCCCCAGTCCCTGTCCAGCTCTCCTGGAGCCTCTTTAAGCACTGGACTATCAGGGAGGGCTGCACCATATCTGTGTTGCTGTATCTGCACTGAGGGACCACCCATCCTCTTCAGAGCTGAGGCTGAAGGCATCATAAGGATGTAGGAATAGACAGAGAAAAGGTGAGGATGGAGGTTGCACAGGCAGCYGTAATTATGGCTGTTCTCCATTCTGAGCCCCTGTCCATGATGACTCACTATAGCTCTTYRACTGTAATATTTTCAGTGAGATTCWACAATTTGCGAACATARATCATAAAAAATTATAGTCACAAACAACTACTTCCTTCATGACGCAGATATGACTATAAAGGCAGCTTTGTCAGTAAGGGAAAAAAAAAGGATACATACCCTGCACAATTAACAGATATCAAAAGGACTAAGAATGTCGAATTAATCTCAAACAGACAAGTCCTGCCATTCTTTTTACCAGGGAGAAACCAGCAGGAAAAATTTGGTAAATGGTTCCAGATCCATAAGCTGAAGCTCAAAAAGTATAGCTGAACAGACAGTTTCGGTACACTTTACATCACTTCGTTTTTTTTTTTGATCTGGCTTTGTACATGCTAAAGAATATTTCAATAAATTATRGTTTTGGACACTCAGTAGTTACTTCTTCCGTCTGTAATGCAGCTATTGCAGATTTCAGGGCGGTACTCCTCAATCTTTTGTGAGGAATAGACCAGTGATACTCCAGGGAATTTCACCTTGATAACACAATAGATCAACATCCACAACAATAACGATGTGAATTTCCATTTTGTCTTTATAGAGGAATATCTATAGTTAAATATTTTCAAATAATTTACTTTATTTTTAGTTAGTTTAAGAGAAGCATATGTATCTTGTTTGTATTAGCTTTGGGGAKCTTCCAAGAGAGCTGTCTGAATTTCCTGCACTTTCAGCAGAAAATAAAACCTTCAACAAAATAAACTCGTTCTGCCAAAGGAGTAGAAGAATGGAGGGGAATGAAGGAAGCTCACAAGAAAGCTGTTCTTATCCTCAGTGAGCAAAGGAACTTCAAAGCCAAGCCTCTGGTGACCAGAATCTTATCTTCATCTCTTTTACTGGCAATACTCTTTGGCTGTTCTATGTCAAACTCAGACAACTTTTGGTTAAGTAGGTATTAAGTGAAAAAATGCAGGGCCTACAGTGATTATAACCTCAAAAATTAACCCTGGCATCTCTGATCACTGCTTAGAAAGGAAAGCAGAGCTGTCACACCAGTGCAAAGTTTGTTGCCAGACACTTTGCTAAACAAACCGTCCATCCTGACACTCCTCCTCTGCCTTGCCAAGTAACTGGCAAGCTGAAAGGGCAGACTTCCAGCCACGCCGAGCCAGCCCATSCAGGAATGCATTTCCCATGAGGAASACGGCATTTCCAGCCCGTATCCCAATGCCAACACCCACCACAGCCCACGACAGGGCTGCACTGGAGGAAATGCCATGCTGTGTGTGCTGCCCYAGAGCAAAAGGCTCAGGGCAGTCTGCTCCGAGGGAAAACACACCACAGGACACCTGCCAAGCTAGCAAGCCCAACTGYTTTCATGGTCCAAAACCCTGTCTGCTGGACTTGCCACTGGCCCAGAAAATACCAAGCCACATGAATATATCCCAGGGAAGCTGAAGATGGTTCCCTGCTACTTCTTACATGACTTCACCMAACCATTTTTATTACCCAGCTGACCGACAGCTAATCCACAGCGCATCTCCTCGTCACCTTCACCTTCATCTCTTCTTCCATCCATGCCTTTCCTGTCTTTAAAATTCCAGTCCTAAACCACTTCACTTTGAAGCATTTTAACTCATCCTCTATCTCCCTCAAAGTCAGGCTCCAGAATCAATCAAAACTTACTCTAAAATAGCTCAAATTCCCTCAGTGTTTTACTGATTCTTGATGATGTTTCACTCTTATAGCCCTTTGTCCATTGTACCTGCTTACTGAGGATTTTACAATTCCCAGAATCACAGAATCTCAAAATGGTTTGGTCTGGATCTTCCACTGGTCCAGGTTGGTCCAAGCCTCCCCATGAATAAATCAAATAAATTTTCACCCCAACTAGCTTAGAAAAAATAAATTACTCTGGAAGACATCTACTCAGGATCAAGTTTCAGAGGTATGTCTAAGCCCACCACAAAGCTCCAGCATACGGAGATCTACCACAATGCCCAAAATACCTGACAGTTACCAACTGGGAACTCAAACACTCCCCAGACACGACTTCCAAACCACACACAACAGTGACAAMAAAATACAAATATTATTTAGTAAAACTGAACCCAAACAGTATCTAAGATTCCACAAAACTTGGGAAGCAACTGCTGCTAGGAAGATGACAACATTCCTACTAAGAAAATTGAAACTATGAATTCGTATTTTGTCATACTATGTTTAAAAATACTAATGAGGTTTTCTTGCTGTTGAAAGGAAATGAAGATTTCTGTACTTCTCCTTAAAACTAAGTAGTATTCCCTAAAGGTATGGGAAGATTTTGTTTAGCTTGACTGGTAGAACAGGAAAGGACAAGTCCCATACGCAACCCCAACTCCACCATACAAAGGTAAATAGATCATCATGATACAGACTTTAATTAACAGAACCAATCTACCTTGAGGAGGGTTTAAGGACTTTAAAGACATTCTTCAAATGAAAAATTTCTGATTCCAATCCTACACATTCAGCTTAGCTGCAAAACGTCACCAACAGAACTGTTTGGAGAAGTTACACAGCAATCAGTGCTGCAAGAACTGAAACCTTGATACCTATCATGGAATGACAGCCATCACTGGATGGCKTGGGTGGGAAGAGACCTTAGAGACCACCTCATTCCAACCCCTCTGCCATGGGCAGGGACACCTCCCACTGTCCCAGGCTKCTCCCAGCCCCAATGTCCAGCCTGGCCTTGGACACTGCCAGGGATCCAGGGGCAGCCACAGCTGCTCTGGGCACCCTGTGCCAGGGCCTCCCCACCCTCCCAGACAGCAATTCCTTCCCAATATCCCATCTGGCAGCATCCCAGCTGTCCTCTGGCAGCATGAAGCCATTCCTCCTTGTTTTGTCTCTGCACTCTCTTGTAAAAAAGGTAGGCTCTTGTCAGCAGAGCAGGTTTTACATAAGATGAAGTTTCCAATTTATGCATTAAACATAACAGTAATCTTAATAGCAATGTAAATAGTACCTAATAAATCTGTAGACCTTAAAGTATATCTTAAGGATGATTTCTGATGACTCTCTTTGAAGCAAGTAAGTGGTAATACAAAACAGAAGAAATTTAACCATTTTGTAGGAAGATACAGTTGCTACACAGGCATTCATTTTTGTGTTTTAGTTTCTAGTTAACTCCAGCGCTAAGCATCCTTATCATACATTTAATGCTTCTTTGGAATGGATTCTTATCATTTTTATCCTACGYGACATTATCTGAAGTACTGAAATTCTTATTTTTATTATGAAGAAGAATAAGATGGCAAAACATTACGTCTTGCAAATGGTCAGAAAARAACCACACAATTTTCTTCACATTTTTCCTTCACACCTCCCAAACTTTACTACATACAATACACCAGAGTTACAGGAATATGATTTATCCACCAGTTCATATCACCCCAGTATGATCTGTGTCTATATTATCAAACATTCATCCTTGATAACTTGCTTAGCAGTAACAACAGTAACACTCTGTGCAGAAGTACATTTACATCTATCAGCTTCTTTCCTATGAACCACCTGCTGTCATTTGAGAAAATCACTCAGTGTTGCAGATTAGTCCAATCCTGGGGACAGCTCTGGGCCCCTCAGGACAGGAGGGACATTGAGGGGCTGGAGCGTGTCCAGGGCAGGGAAYGGAGCTGGGGAAGGGTCTGGAGCCCCAGGAGCGGCTGAGGGAGCTGGGAAAGGGGCTCAGCCTGGAGCAAAGGAGGCTCTGGGGGGACATTGGGGAAAATCCCTTCATGGAAAGGGCTGATCCAGCCCTGGCACAGCTGTCCAGGGCAGTGGTGGAGTCCCCATCCCTGGAGGGGCTTAAAAGCCCTGTGGATGTGGCACTTGGGACATGGGTCAGTGGTGGCCTTGGCCGTGCAGGGGAATGGTTGGAGCCCTCATTGAGAGGGTTTTCCAAAGCAAATGATCCCACAATTCTATGATTTTGCAGATCCACCTTCAGTGTCTAAGCAATCTTAATTGAGAAGGTATCAAACTGAACATATACTAAACTGATCCCTGAGTAAAGACGTCAGCTTCATGAAACTGAATTCATGAGTTCTTCCCTGGCTCCTCACTGAGCAAATCCTGTGGTTCAGCACCTCTGCTAGGACAGAACAAAACCATCAGTATCTTGGAACTGTTGTCTCCTACTCAAAGTGCCACTCTGAATCATTTTGACCCTATCTAAGAGAAAAAACTTCACACACAAGACTGTGTAATCCAAGTCCTCAACAGAAACCACAACTCCATGGAGTTTCTATAATTTCCATACTATCCAAGCAGAAGACTTTCCGGTCCTGATGGTGCACAGGATGTCAGTGGGAAAAGCCAGTGCTTCTCTCTACCCAGCARCCAAAAGATTCTGCATTCCTGCCCGTGGGTTGAAAATTGCCATTGAAATTTCTCTCAGAGGCATAAGAAAGTCAGAAGGGCTTTGCAGAGACATACCCATCATTACAATTTGGGGAATGCCAAGGAGGCAATGGAACGATGTTACTGCTGAGTCCTCATCCTGCCCCTGCTTCTGCAGTGCAAGGCTCCTGTTCTGCTCAAACACTAAAAATCACTGCAAAGGGAAACTGAGATGGATAACATAATAATAGAGTCACCACAAAACAGAAAAAAAACCCCTCTTGACWGCCTCATGACAATATTAGGCATGTTTAAAAACAGTTATTACAAAAAAGGTTGATTTAACYTGTTGCAGTTCATATACAAGGTGACAGTGAAAAGTTTTTATGATGGTTCAGTATTAAACAGCAGCAGTGAATGATAAAAAATGTCATGTCCCAGACAGGAGACACTTGACAAAGAGCTATGGCAAGAGATTCCCAGACTGCTGTGAGCAGGAATATACTGCTTCACAGCCATCACTTTAGACCAGAGCTGAGGATAAATCACAGAAAATAATTTTATTTCTTATGATGCATTAMATGACAGCAGCACAGTTAAAGAAGTAATTCTTTATAACACCACTCAGCACACATACTATATTAATATTTTCAGTGGTGTTCAATATTTTGAAAATTAATGGGAATAGATTAACAAAGATATGTGAAGCCTATCAGAAATATCATGTTATTTAGCTTTGAAGYGGTTTGTAGTATAAGGGAGATAAGTTCTTTTAAAATACTAGAAAATAAAAGAAAATGGTTTTGTTTTCCTCTTACCTTACCAACTCTTTAAAACTAGTCACTGTCAGTAATTTATTATTAACCTGGGCCCGAAAAACCTCCGTGAACAAATTTCAAGAACTGCTCTCTCAAGCTGAATAAAACGGAAATTGTTAGGAGATGAGAAACAGCCTTCTGAGAGCTGATAGCAAACAAACCAAATAAATGGGGTAACTTTTAGATTAAATCTCTTTTCACTACATTCCACTGTATTTTTCAAGGACATTTGGACGCAAAAACACTGCATCAGTTCTGATAAATACAGAAGTTGCTGACCATTGCTCTGTTGAATGTTCTGAAAGCACAAAGCAATTACAGCCTGAATGTCAAAAAAYGGACCTTTAACTGAGATGTGGAAAACACAAAACTCACAGAAAATAGTTGTAGAAGTCTATGTATACAGGCACTTGCTCCAAAACGAACTACAAGCAACAGATGGTATTTTCTCAAATGTTGAAGCAAAATGCTCTTGATAGAAATACATAAAAACTGCATTATCCAACTAAATAAAATGTCCTGAAATACTTAYGAAGTCTTGTCTATTCTGGGACCGAAGTTAATTTTGTGTAGCCTGGTTTATAAAGCACGGCAGTGACAGACAGGGACAAAAYGACAAGATGAGAGATTACTGCTGAAAGACAGCAAAGCACCTGGGTATATTGTACACCAATCCCAGGGTCCCTCARCTTTTCCTCACCAAAATCCTGTTTGTGATTATGACTGCTTACCCATAATTTTCACTAAGTTTTTGAACAAATTAACAATCTCCCACATGGTAAGATGGCTAATTTATTGCAGAAAAATAATTTTATGTATCAGAAAAATCCCATGACGCTTTTTCCCATGGGAWTGTAACATGACTTGCTATTGATTTCATTTATCAAAATCTAGAACATTAGTGTTGGAATGGGAAAACTTGTCATTATTTGTTCAGATAACTTTTTTTGGMTGWAYTGAGTAAGCATCCGATTTCTCTGTSAGTGCCACAAATTATCTGCTGGTGAGCAGATGAAAGACCTGCCTTTGGGAAATGGAACATCCATTTTCTCCTCAGTTTATCTGGGGAGAACAGATATACTTCAGATAATGAGTCCTATTGCAGTGAATAAAACAAATTGAACCTGAAATGTTACAATACATCTTATTTTCTCTAGAACAGGACGGCTGGTTTTTGTTATTAGCCAGCATTATCTTTGAGGTCAAGGGTTTGGGTTAGCACACACACAAATGCTGAAGTGGAACAGGCTCTGTACACACCGTACCAGCTTGATGGCAACAAAAAAAATGCATCAGAACACACTGTCTTTGGAGAACATGTCATGTATTCAGTGGCGGGCCTCAGCTCACCCCGCTCGGGCTCCAGCCTGAATATGAACAAGAGCAGCTCTGGAAGAGCTCCACCACATTCCAGTAACATATCTGAAGGGCAATTAAAAAAAAAAAAAAAAAAAAAAGGTATCTTACGTGTCTCAACTTTGTGTCAGAGGAGTGAAGGCACTCAGACATCTCCCAAAAGTGCTGGGGATAACAAATACAGGAGGATTAAACAATGGCAATGTATTAGAGGTTTGTCTCCCCACAGCCTGCTCTTCCCCAGGCTGAACACCCCCAGCTCTCTGCCTCTAACTCAGAGCTTCTCCAGAATTGCTACTTTTGGCCCAAATTCCAGATTATCTATAATAAACTAATTCTGTGGGAGAATTCCTGTTTGTAAAAGCTGATTTAGCATATGAAATATGCAATATATTCCTTTAATTCACTTCATTACAAATCAACAAAGAAATGAGAAAATTAAGAGAAATAGCTGATTACATGGAAGGGAATTAGAAATTTATATTTTCAATTACACCTGTGAAAACGATTAGGGCATCTCTATACAATTCAGTAAAAATTTGTAACAAGAGACTAATATAAATATCTATTTCTYCTAAATACATTTTTACATTTTCTGAGAAGATTTTCAGAAAGACATTCCACAGAGAACAAGAATTCACTCACATCAACAGGGATAAACAAAATGCAAATTCTCCCTTMTACATTTCTTTAATGCTGTTCTCAGGCCAGGTGATGAGGAAATCAGTTTGCGGTAAGTGGCTTATTTTGCTCCATGTGATACTTCATAGGAACAGCAGAAAGGAGCCAATCCTTTTTCAAAACCCACTTTTGATTTTGAATTTCTGTCTATATTAATAATTTTTCTTCTCCAAACATTTTTCTTATTCACTTCAGACCAAGACTGTCTTTTAATATGGTTGACTCATTCCCTTTAAAATATTCTCCTTTCCTTCATCCCATCATGCAGTCTCCTGGCCACCCACAMTGCCAATCAGCAGCAGTTGTGTAACATTATAGGTAATATTAACAGCAGCCATCAGTGGGAGARTTGCCCTCAGCAAGACACTGAAATGCTGCTCAGTGGGAGAAGACCTCTTCGAGAAGAAAAATTGTAAACTGCTGAGATTAACTTGCTTCAGTAACATGGATTCAACTTGGAATAAATGTGGCTCTGCAGAGGTAGGAAATGGTCTCATTTTAACATTTAATAGAATTACAGAACTGTTAAGTTTGGAATAGCCTTCCAAGATGGAGTCCCACCATTCCCCCAGCACTGCCCAGGCCACTCACTGACCCATGTCCCCARGTGCCACATCCACACAGCATTTGAATCCCTCCAGGGATGGGGACTCCACCCCTGCCCTGGGCAGCTGTGCCAGGGTTGGATCAGCCCTTTCCATGAAGGAATTTTCCCCAATGTCCCCCCTGCCCCTCCCCAGCCCAKCCTGAGGCCGTTCCCTCTCCTCCTGTCCCTGTTCCCTGGAGCAGAGCCCGACCCCCCCGGCTGCCCCCTCCTGTCAGGGAGTTGTGCAGAGCCACAAGGTCCCCCCGGAGCCTCCTTTGCTCCAGGCTSAGCCCCTTTCCCAGCWYCCTCAGCCGCTCCTGGGGCTYCAGACCCTTCCCCAGCTCCGTTCCCTGCCCTGGACACGCTCCAGCCCCTCAATGTCCCTCCTGYCCTGAGGGACCCAGAGCTGTCCCCAGGGCTGGAGGTGTGGATGTTTCAGTTCCGACAGATTTGAGCAGCATCTCGACAGGTGAGCAACTTCTTCCATCATTTTATCTAGTGAAGCACACTGTCTCCCTCATGTTTCTCAAAATCACTGAGTCTTGGTTTACTCTAATTTCTATTGCTTTCTTTGTCTTTCCAGTGCCAAATCACAGATCTCTGCAAAAAGGAATCTAAGAAAATCATTGTTAGTTTACTTTTTTAATAACTTTTTACTACCCTTTCATAGAAATGGATGAGTTTTAGAAAAAAAATTGAAAACATACAAAAACCTCCCTGGTTAGTCTGTAAATGTCCCTGTAAAACATGAAGAGGAGAAACTGGAAATGGARGGTACAATATGTTCCGCCAATATCTCATAGAGAAAAAGCAGCATTGAAAAATTCCAACTCCAATTAGGTATTTAGTACCAAACAGCCTAAAAGGTTTGGTACATATTTCTTCCTCATCCATTTCCTCTACTTTATATGGCTGCATGTTTGAAAAAACAATTACTGGGATGTTTATAACATATGGTCACATACTTATGGTTTTTAAGCACTACGTTTTTCAATCAAAACCTTGCATTAGGAACACCAGAAAATTGTTTTAATGCATTGCTGAAAGAGATTGCTTTTATAAAAATAAATCCTACTCTTTGAAGAGCCTACTGCATTAGGTTGTTCTATTTGTCWGTGGACGTCTGACCAAGATGAACCATCCAGGTGAATAATTGGTTTCTGAGAAACCCTGAACAACCCATTCATGTGAAAGGCGGCAGGAAAAGCATCTAATGACCAAATCAGCAAAGAGGGGTGCTTTGGGGATCAGTACTGTTCCTTTTTTTCATCCAAACACATCAATATTTTCATCAGTCTGAATAAGACTAATGTTGGTTTTCATGGAAGTAATAAACTGTTTTATAGAGAGGCTTGTGAGGGCTTTATCTTAATGATGTATCACATTTTCTATCTACAGCTACACCTTCTAAAATCCCAGCATCCCATAAGCTTCCAGTTCTCTCAAATGCAATCCAATTAGCTGTGCAGGAGAGAAATCAGCATACAAAATTCTCCTGTTTAATTTATGGAGGTGTGGAGGACCCTCAAGATCTCATCCATTTATAAGACAAGCTCTTACAACTTTTTCAGGTTAATCATCTTCTCTTTTTAAGGACATTCATTTAAACAGTTTTATCAAAAAACATGGGATTTGAGTACAAAATCTGAACAAATGCCATAATTTATACCTTTTAATGTAAAATAATGACAATGTTCTATACATTTAAAACTATTAGAAAGTAAGTAAAAAATTATGATGTTCATGCTTGGTTTACTTTTGAAATGACTTTAAAAGGTGTTTGCACTGCTAATACCAGTTCTTCTACTTCTTTGTTCTCCTGCCTCATAAATCTGAAGACTGAAAGATTTTCAGTCAGATGATCATAAGATGCTGCTGCCACAGTAAATGTCCTTTAAAAAGAAAAGGCATTTTCATCCTCATTTTCCAAAATAATGAGAATTTCTATGTGAAATAAGGCTGAACACCATTTGTGTAATACAAATACCAGACAATGACGACACTTTAGTGGAACTCATGAGTGATGAAAGACYATCACCTTTTTGAAGAACATAATCTTGATGTTCTTCAATGTATTTGCCTAAAAATCTTTTGGCCACCAGCAACGTATTTGTAAAGTCACAACAATGCAAAAACCAGCTGCAAATTCTTACTTCACAGTAATATATAGAAGTTTAAACAGACTGAACTTCACCAACATCTTTTTCACAGGATTTTAGGATAGTTCTTCTGTTTAAGGATAATTTATGCAGCATTTTCTCATGAAAGTTTCAATTCATTTAAAGGAAAGAACTGATTAAGAATTCAGACAGAACCGCAGAATTCAACTATTACTCAATAGAAAAGCTTGCTTTAGATTTGGGTTAGGTTGGTTATTTCAGTCTATTCTGAAATAGCTATTTTTTGGTGATTTAAAAATAGGRGGATTAGGTAGGAGTAATATTCTATAAAATATAATTCATCTGGAGGAGGGTATGACTAATATTTAGAAAAAGTATTTATAGGCCCTCTGCTCAATACTGGAAACAGACAAGCCCAAGAATAACCTGATATTGAAAATGTTACTTCATCTGCCATCAAGTCAGAGTAATCAAAAAGGAGGTATTATAGTGCAAAACAAGGTGACTCTCCTATTAAGTGCAACTTAAACTACTAGAAACCACTTTCCATACAAAACCCACCCAGCAGTATATTGCTTTACCATATGCTTTCAGTAAACAACACCCTAATAAAAATTTTTCTTTTATCATCCCATTTTAAGTTTATTTCTCTTGACAACATGAAAATCTAAAAATTCACACACAAAAATCAAGTTTTTTTGACCATTAACAAGGCACAACTAAGGCATTTAAAAAAAATCTTACTGAGTTATTTGATGACATTTGGAAATGGAAAAAAATAGAGGCAAAAAACCCACTGATGAGAACTAGGCAGTGCTTTCGGGTGGCAAGTAGGTGGTTTCTGAGTTTTAAAGAAAGATTATGACAAAAAACACCCCAACAGAACAAAACTACCTTAGCTTTTTTCCTCACACCAGTATTTGACAAATACAGACATATCTCAGTTAGGAGTCTTCATTTAATTTGGTAAAAGTTTCCCATTCTGCCACCATGGTATTCAGCGCTAAGCATTCTGTGTGTTCTTAGCAGTTACCACTGAGCAGCACTTCACAGACTACCAGTGGAACAACGTTAATTGCATCACACTAACTCTATTATGCCCAACCAGTTTATTTGGAAGTGGGTTTAATTTCATTTCTGCATCATTACTGGAGTCATCAGATGATTGTGGGGAAGACTTCCTATTCCTTCACAATAACACACGTTTATTAGAGAACACTTCTACATTGGCAGGGCTCTGCATTAAACTGCTCTTTAGATAATAAAAAAAACCAGACAGAGCTGCGGGATACCTAATGTAATATTAGATATGCAAGCACGGTACATATTATAGGATTTCATGATCCTAAAGGTCTTTTCCAAATGGTTCTATGATTCATAGAATCATATAATCCTAGAATGGTTTGGGCTGGAATGGCTTAAAGACCATCTCATTCTAACCCCCAAAACATCACAATATTTATTTAAAGGTCAAATTGTTCACATCAATAGTGAATGAAACACTTGTTTGCTTCAGATTGGATTAAAAACTAACTTCCCTGCATGTAACTGAATCTAGAACATGAACAGAGTTTAGATCTGCTCCATTATGTTTAAAAGCAAATACTGCAGTTCATGGACCTGATTTTACCTACTCTTTAGCAATTCCAAGTTTCTAAGATAAATATGGAGTTCTTAACTATAACAGACAATTTCGTCCTAGGAAGTAAATGACGCAGGGGAACCTTTTAACATCTATTGATGTACAGAGGGGAGACTGGGCTGGTTCTCTCTTGGGGAAACTCAAAAGCAGCAGTATTTATGAAGTACTTGGAGCTTTGAATATAATCAAATGTAATAACAAGATATAAGCATCCCCCCCACCCCAAATTTCTTTTTTGTTGAAACCACTTTTGTAATACTGCTTTTTAATAACCCCCATAATGGCTGAATTAGAGGGACCCCAACTGAAGTCATTCATCCCACATAAAACAAACATTGCTTTTTCTTCTTAGCTTTGTTTTACAAGCTACATTACTTCCAGATGACGCTTGAGGGGCCTAGGAGTTTCAAGAGTTAGATGGTTAAACAGGCAGCTGCTTTCTATTTACCGTATAAATCAGGGGAAAATCAAAGAAGAATCTAAATATTGGAATTCATTTAGCCCATTATGAAGCACAAACTGAGGGGGAAAAGAAAATAA
Organism: Malurus melanocephalus; assembly: GCF_030028575.1. Lineage (NCBI taxonomy): Eukaryota > Metazoa > Chordata > Aves > Passeriformes > Maluridae > Malurus > Malurus melanocephalus. The sequence continues at coordinate 313,568 of NW_026623591.1, forward strand.
TACAGAAATCTTGTCATCCAGATGCAAAGTTTAATTCTGGTTATCAAGATGAGAGGAAAAACTCATCAACGTTTGCAGAATTCCAGCCCTCCATGAAAGCCAGCTTTGCACAATGGGTCAATTTACTGGACTGGGAAGGAGTGAGGAGAAGTCAGCTCTGATTGGGAACTCTTCCAGTACCACCAGGCTTTGCTACTGCAGACTTCACATATATAAATATATATTAAAATACATATTTTTATATATACACATGCACATACAGAGCTCACTACATTTCTATTTCTTATATTTTTCCCTTTCGATTGCCAACAGGCATTTATTTCTATCCTAAATAACCCAAAAACCCAACAGTTTTTGGACAGAGGATTAAAGGATAGTTCYCCATTTATTGATAGGAGTACACCTACTAAGATGAAAAGTTTGATATTACACTACAAGGTTTCTATCCCTGACAAATTTCAWCCACCACTAAAGTTCTTTTTAAATGGCAATCCTATGTATTAAATAATTGAATATGTTGGCACTAAGTGGGATTAGTTTTAGAATTTTTCCTAACACATTTAAACTTCATCTGGCTAGAACAATTTATTTTTTTTTTAAACCCAAAATTTAGAAGGTCAGACTCAAAGGATGATGCATGTCAAAATACTTTAAGCTAAAACTATTCCTACATTTGACTTTCATTTTCCTCTATTYTTGCATTAAGGAAACAGGGTTTTTTCTTATATCAGCAATAAAATGACATAAACTTGCCAAAAATCTTCTTTTCCACCCATTCTTTCCCTAGAAAGAGTTAAGGAGAATCTCGCWGCTGTAACAAGTAGGGGTAGTGCTCGAAAATCAAAGAATATGATGAAATTCTTATAAAGAATTTTTTGGGTAGATGGTAGCTCCAGCAACACTCGTGCTGTTCCCCAAGAAAAGTTAGCATGTCTCTAGTTATGCTGTTAAGTACCTCTGATTTAATAAATTACATTAGGCTGTAATCAAATTACCAYGAAAATCATTATGTTTACTTAAGTAATATGGCTTGATTGGAACTGAAAGAAGCAAAATTCTCAATTATATTATTACAGTTTTCTTGTTTGCTAAAAATGTTGGAAACTGTGCTTTCATTGAATGGAAGAAAGCAAGAAAGATAAACCTCAGTGGACTTTTCTATTTCCAATTGGATCAAAGGGTGGTATTTCAAAACAGGTCAATGCTGCTACAAAAGCAATGTATAATAATACCGCTTGTGAAACAAGCAAACAAATCAGCATGAGAATTAGTCAGACCAAGGATCCTGTTTTTGAGGCAATAATGAGAGGAGGTGTTTCTCTCTGGCCTGCTGGCTTCTCCATCCTGCTCCCTAATCTCACCACACTGACAAGAGTTTATTAGGAAAGGACCTGGACACTGGTCCAACCTCAATAAATGAAAAAAAATTGCTCTTTTCTTTTCTAAAAACCAGGAAAACCTCAACAAGGACGATATCAAGGCCAACTGGGTCAGCTCCTTACTCCAGTTCCCAGCTCTACTGGCACATCACACACCTGATGGCAGGCTGCAGCAGAAAGAAACGTTAAGAAAAACGGTAAAGATAGAACACAGTATAATCCTACCATCACCAGTGATTATAAGCTTAGGGACTGTGTATTGGGTCAAAATCTTAAAAGAATATAAAAAGTACTACTGTTCAAACACCCAGAATTTGAGACAATACCTTTAGCAGCACCTAAAATACTTAAATAAATGGTTTAACCTTTGGAGGGAGGTTCAATGCAAATTCCCCACTGGATTACAGAGCACAGGAAGCAAATGAATAATTTCTAAATCAAAGTGAATGAAAAAATAGTGAGAAATGCATTTTTAAAATATATACTTGGTCTGAACAAAACCTGCGAAGAGAACAGCTTATTGGGCAAGCTTCCAATTCTCAATAAATAAACCAGTGCAGACCATGCAATATTGGAATCACCCCTTTCTTCAGCTCCATGCTGGGATACAGAGGTAGAATGGGCTTCAGGACTTCACACGTTAGTTCCCTCAGCTCCTAAACTCTTCCTTCCTCTTACACACAATAAACACAGGCTTTCAGAAGCAGAAAATGCTGAAGTGATGAAATCTGGCCTCAACTTTTATTTAGTCAATTGTCTATGCTTCAGATTGAGCTGTAACATGAGCAGTTTGGAGAGGRAAAAGAAAGGAGCAGAAAGCCATGCTTAATAATTTATCTTCTTGTTTCAAAATAGAGGCCATGTACTTATTTTACTCTCCCCTCACCAGTCTTTCCAAGTGCTCCCTTTCTCCCTTCCATCACAACATCATACCAATGATAAAGAGAGAAGAAATCCAGTGAAGTATCTAAGCYTCTTGGCTGTAGTCCAAGGAGCTTTCCCAGCTCTATCAGCTGGATTGCTCAGCTGTTTCTTTATGTAAGGGGACAACTTWGTACAGAAAGCCTTTCCTTCATGGCAGTATTGTTTGCATCCAGCAAGTTAAAAAGAAGTCCAAAATCTATTAAATACTTTTCAAGCATTGTGTTCTTACACATCCTAAAATATGTATCTTCATATGCATGTTATTACATGCCTATGTGTGCATGCACATAAACAGAYGTATGTATTTGTATGTGCTCTTTTACAAACATGTATCATGCTGTTTCCTTATTTAAGTCATTTAACTATAATATCAAATTATCTTTTAAAGTATTTTTATATTTGATGCTAGAGGCAGGCAKATTCTGGAGCACATACTAGCCCTGAAAATAAAACAGCTGTTAAATTTTCATCCTCAAAAATCCCAATCAACTGATAAACGAACTTTTCTTTCCTTCAGCCAGTGCTGCAGTGAGGGTTCAAATGAGTACAGAACTAAAGGTACTCAGCAGTACAAAGATATTATTCAAGTCCTCTTCTACCCAAAGTAGAGATTTCCCAACAAGCTGTGCAATTAAATACAAAATTGTTGCCTACTTGTGGGCATTGGCTCAGCAAACGGAAGGGAACTGCAAGTATCCATGTATTCAGAACATACTAACTTTGCCCCATGACTCCACTACTCCCTCAGAGACTCACTGGGAATTATGTTCAATCATTTTTAGGCATTTTAAGATTCTGTGGATGGTAAAGCCCAGTTCTTAAAAATGCTGATTTCAACTGTGTGATTTGAATATACTGAATTACAAATGGCCTGAAAAACACGAGTTGAAAGTAAGTCTCTTCCCTCTGAATAGTTGTGGTTTTGTTCTGCCATTTCTAAGTGTAATTCTTGTTTTTAAAGACGTTTTCAGACATGATATCATTCATACAGGTTCCTSTATTTTGATGTCAGTGGTTGCTCAGCTGCCACACTCTGAGAATTCTTTGCAGATTTAGGGATGTATGACTTGAAGCTCGAAGCACCCATTACAACATTCATTTTGATACTCACATAATCAGGAAGTGGAGAGTCGTTTGAACCCAGAGAACCTCTCAAGGACTGCGTGGCTTGCTCCAGCACTTTGTTGTGTTTTTTAGACAACAGAGAAAACAGACTGGGGAAAAAAATTGAAATAACTTCACTATATGGTCCTGAAATACTTATAATTGTTCAATCAAAAGAGAAGTCTTATCATATAAACAATATTATTAGAATGCAATGCACAATAATTGTGTTATTTATTTACTTATTTAACACCTGGGTAACTAATAGCAAAGTTTGAATCAGAAATATTCTATACAATATATGATCTGAAGAACATTTTATGTTCATGATTAAATTCTTAAAAGTCAAACTGTCACAGAAGGAATGGTATACATGCAATTTTAGTTCACAACTGTTTTATGTTCACTAGAATGCAATTTTTAAGTGCAGCATCTCATCCAGTACATTTTAACATATTCTTAAGTATCTCATGTATTATCMATTCTAATAACTTAATTGCTCAGTCAGGAGAAACCCAAGTATATGACAAAAGCTGTGGGTATTTAGAAGCTCAGTTACTAGTATACGGTATAGCATTTTTACTAGTACATATTATTTTCAAATTTATTTTAGCCTAAGTTAGGGAAAAAAGGATTACCTCACCTTTATAAATAATCTGTTAAATCAGAGGTCCATACACATACAGAGAAATAAACACATTTTTCTTGCATTTTGGGAAAAAGCATGATAATGACACAGAGGGTAACCTGATTTACAAGGAGAATGGTTGAAAATGCAGCAGTGGGTAAARGCAACCAGATCATCCTCAGCAGCTGCAAGGAGTCAGATACTCCTCTAAGGCCCTGGACAGCTCAAGCATGGCTGACAATTCACAAATAAATCCATCTCCACCTTAGAAATATTTTGGTTACAGAAAACCTTCTAAGACCATCGCATCCCACCATTCCCCYAGCACTGCCAAGGCCACCACTGTCCCATGTCCCCAAGTGCCACATCCACACGGCCTTTAAACCCCTCAAGAGATGGGGACTTCACCCCTGCWCTGGGTGGACTGTAAAAGAACAACTCATTCCATGGAAAAATTTTCCCTTATTTCCATTGTAAACCTGCCCTGGTGCAACCTGAGGTCATTTGCTCTTGTTAGGTGACAGATGTTTTTATGTTTTCTGTGTTTAAAAACATTACTTGGATTTCTTTTCGGAGCATTGCAGGACTCCTATCCAATTTTCCTAGGATGACTATGTGTGTTTYAGAGGGTGGAAAGGCTGGTTTGACCAACAAGCACCAAAAGGGTGAGGGTGGGGAGGYCCTGGCACAGGGTGCCCAGAGCAGCTGTGGCTGCCCCTGGATCCCTGGCAGTGTCCAAGGCCAGGCTGGACATTGGGGCTGGGAGCGGCCTGGGACAGTGGGAGCTGTCCCTGCCCATGRCAGGGGTAGCACTGGATGAGCTTKAAGGTCCCTTCCAGCCCAAACCCTTCTATGGTTCTATGAAAAAATTCACAAATGGCAAAATCAACCTTCACTGTTATATTCTGGATAGTGAATAGCAGAATATTGGATAGTATTCTGGATATTTTCAAGAAATGGAGGCACCTTCAGTGTTTGGAGGCATGTGTTTGAAAGGCTTTTCTGCCTCAAGAAATGATGATCAACAYTGGAAGAAGTATCTGAATTTTTTCRGCTTGAAATATATCATTCATATTGAATCCTTCACACATGGTAGGAATGGCTTCCTTGGAGTATCAGTGTTTGTCACTCCATTGCTAATCAAGARCCCCAGGAAAAGGCTTTTCCAGCACTCTCAATCCCATGAGGAATTCACAGCTATTAGTCACAACTACTTGAACATTTAATGTTAAAAAGGGAAGAAGCAATACAGAAATTAAGATACATGGGCAGCTTTCCCACTTCTTTCCCCTCCCATATTCTGTTATTGAATTCACAGACTGAAATTTTTGTTTGGATCAATAAGTGGTTCAGCAGACTGATCCTTCATATGAAACAGCAGCACTACTTTTGCAATCATGGGTATCTTTGAAGATTCAGATTTCAGAGATACTGTCATCAGCACCATCTAGTGCTGTAGAGGCAAAATAATTGTTTAAAACTAATCTGGTGATGCTTATGGTGGGGTGCAGCAAAACCAGGTTAAATCTGGTGTCTGTCTGCTCCAGAAGATACAGATAATTTCACAGAGAGAAAGAATTTGGAATAAGCACGATTTCCAACTAGTAGATTCTTCTCCAAAATACATAAAGCATTTTTGCTTTAAAAGAAATTTAAATATAAACAAAGAAGTGGAATCAAGATTTTGGAAAGTGCATGTGCTCAATATATGTGAAGAGGAAAATGAACATACAGTGGCACTCTGCATAGAATCAAAATAGCGAAAAGTAAATTTATTTATTCTGACAGAAACGTAGAGAACTGGAGAAAAGAAGAAAGGAAAAGGATGGACAAATTATTTCTTTATATTTTCCTTAAATATATATTCATTTTTTATTATTATAATTATTTTTTAAATCATTAAGTGTAAGTAGTGTTTATGGCATAAGCAAGACCTTCAGCTGGCTGATTTCCAGTTCCAAAGGAGCAGTGCAGGGGCTTTTGTTGTCTTTCCCCTTGCAAAGTTCTGCTTTCCTGACACAAGCTCATGTCCTTAACACCATGCTGAGACACTTCCTTGTGGGACCACTGCTCAKAACACAGATATTCAGGTTAAAAAATCCTAACACAATTCTGTCCTCCATCCATGTATCCTTYTCCACGGACCATCCCTTAAAAGAGCACAAGGGCAGGGACATGTGGCAGGAATTTTTCATGCTAAATTTTTCATAATAAAAATGCACAGAACTGCAAACTCAAAGAGCTCTGCAAAAACACTACAGCTAAACAAAGAAGAAAAAAAATCRAGGACAGATACTGTGAATGGATTTGGAGCTCCCAAGGAAGAATCACTGCCTCCTCAATTGGCGCAAAACTTCATTTCCATGGCATTCACTTATAATTAGTCCATGTCTCTAACTCTGAAAACCACCTTGATAAATATCAGACACCRTTAGTTACAGGCCTCAAAAAGCATTGGTATGAACTTTAGCTCATAAATATCTTTCATCATCAATTAATGCTGCATTGTAAAGTAGATGCTTGATTTTACAGCCGTCATGTGTCTSGTGTCTGTAAGATTTTGGCTTTGATTTTGATTTTCAAGGCATGAATAATACAATTTAAAAAAAGGCAAAAATACTTTACAACAAGGTTGGTCCCCCCTCCACAACAAGGTACTAAGTCCAGAAGTGCAAACTGAGATTAGCTCCCAAATTTTCCTCATGTGTCTTCATCACGTCTATTTTTGCCTAACTAAAAGACAAGTTGAGCTCAAACAGAAATATAAATGTACTATGTGGTCACCAAGGGCAGCATGCACAGTGTGATAAGACTAYGGATTTTTCTACCATAATACTTGTCCTCTTTCATCCATTCCTCTCCATTGACTGTCATGCAGGCTATGGAGCTCGACAGTCCTTTGATCTCATCCTTTATGGACATTTCATAATAATAAAATTTATGCTCAGAGCAACAAAAACATCTTGGTACCCCAGCTCATCTTTCCCTCACAGAAGTACACGCAGGCCAAGGTTTAGCATGCAAAATAAACTGAAATAAGAGCAAGATGAGATAACAGCTGGCATCTGTTAAGATTAGGAATCATCAGCTGGCATTGTCAGGAKAAATTCCTGGCTGTGAGKGTGGTGAGTCCCTGACACAGGGTGCCCGGGAAGCTGCGTGCAGCTGGAAGTCTCAAGGTCCCTGGAAGTATCCAAGGCTTGGTTGGACGGGGCTTTGGGCAACCTGGTTTGGTGGAAAGTGCCCCTGACATGAACAGGGTCATCTTTAAGGCCTTTGCAACCCATACCATTCTGGGATAATGTGATCTGTTACAGACCACGAAATCGCACCAGGAATGAGTTCAGCCAACAAAGAAGACTCAAGGCTGCACAACAAACTCAAGGTCTTGTGGCTGTTTGTTTCTAAGGAATTAAAAACAGCATTGGTTTCTTACCTCCCTCTACACAGCAGTTTTTAATTTAACTCAGGGCTGAACTTCAATAAATAAAAAAATTAATTCAGACTTAAGAGTAATGGTTACTTAAATACCAGTGAATTGATTATGTGGTATTCGCACATACAATAAAATTCAAACCAGTAATATACAAACTTAACACTTTCAAAAAGTCAACTCTGCAAAGCCTGTAGATCCCCCCCAAAAAAAGCCAATTAAGAAGACTCAACAAATTTCTCAAAAAGTCTGATGTACATCAATCTGAAACGCTCATAAAATACACTTTTCACATCAAAAAAAGTGTATAAAATGCAGCTTTTATAATGAAAAAAWTGGAAACAAAATATGGGAAGTAAAATTAGAAGTTGAAAGGAAATCCAAAATTAAGAGTTTGCCAAAACCCTTTCTCAAAGCTTTGGACAATGAGAAGGAAAGGTACCAGCACTTTATTTTAAAGAAGGAACTAGGATGCTCCAGGATAATGACACACCAGTTTGTCCTGAGCATACTACTGGAACAGTGATTGTGAGACTCATTCCAAGGAGGGTATTACCAGCACTGAAAAATGTACCTTGTCAATGCTATTTGAATGAGACTGGAAGTAAAATAAAGCACAATAGTACCCCTGTTGTAAGATGCTTCTACACACCATTTATATTACTTTATTCCACATGGGACGTTTTTTTCTTAAGTAAGACAGTTGAATAGTAAAAAGTAACATGGGATGCATTATAGGAACTGAAAGTGAGACTTGCTAACAGTCTGAAAAGTAATCTTAATAAGGCCAAAAAGAAAGACATTCTTGGCCCATCTAAATAGCAAAAGCTATTAAATACTTGATCAAGCTATCAAAGTACTTTCAGTATACAGGGAGAATATATAAGGTGACACATATTAATACTCATCAAYGACAAAGAAACGCCAATGGCCTGAAGYTGGGCCAGGGCAGGGTCAGGCTGGACATTAGGAAARGGTTYTTCTGTCCCCAGMGAGTGCTGGCTCTGCCCAGGCTCCCCAGGGAATGGTCCCAGAGCTCCAGGRGCGTTTGGACAGCGCAGCCAGGGATGGACAGGGGGGATTSTTGGGGGGTCTGTGCARGGCTGGGAGCTGGACTTGAATGARCCTTGGAGGTCCCTTCCARCCAAGGTATTCTGTGATTCTATAAAATACTATGGTTGAACTTCACAAATGGCACAGTCATTACAGGAGTGACAAATGAAGAGAAAATGCATTTTGATTMAATTTTTCTTTATCTTTCAAGAGGTTGGACGTAACACAAACTTGCTGAGGTTTAGTGCAACAACAACTAATCCAAGCTGCTCACTAAGCATGAAGGATTGAAGGATGAGAGCCGCAAGTAAGGACTACCAGACAGCAAAGGGCTGCCCATAGTGCAACAAAACTGTGGAAAGAGCACCTGTCTTTGGTTTTAAAAAAAATATAGCCCTTCACAACAAGAATGACAGTGAGGGGATGGAACATGTCCAGAGAAGGGAATGGAGTAGGGAAGGGGCTGGAGCCAGGTGGGTGTCAGTCTCTTATCCCGGATAACAAGTGACAGGACAAGAAGAAACGGCCCAGGTTGTGTCAGAAGGTTTAGATGGAGTAGTACAAAACAATTCCTTTCCTGGAAAGGGCTGTCACGCCTGCCCAGGGCAGTAGTGGAGAATCCATTCCTGGAGGGACTCAAAAGCTCTGCCAAGGTGGCACACGGGAACATGGGTCAGTGGTGGCCTTGGCAGGGCTGGAGGCACAGCTGGACTCAAGGTTAGACATCTTTTCCAACCAAAACAATTATATGATTCTGTATTTAGTAAACATGTTCTGTGCAGCAACTGCTCCAGGTATCCTGCATGAAAAATTTCAAACCAACTGTTTGAAAATGCAAAGATTCTAAACCAGAAAATTTATGTCTCCAYGAAATACTTGAAAACTTATTTATTCAATAGATTTGAGAAAAGATGAATGACTGATATGACCAAAAAGCAAAAATGTGCACACAGAGAAAGGAAGCTTCCTTACTGAGGATCCCTGCAACACACGGGAATAACAAAAAAACCCAACAAGTTACTGAAACAGAAACTGAACTATCATTACATGGGCACAGATCTCTCTTACAAAGGAGGTTGAAACGGAGCTTGAGGCACAATAAATTCCTATTTGCACTGTCAAAGCAATGGCAGAGAGGGAAGAAAAACTTGTGAGGGAAGAAGAGAATCTCAATACCAAGGGTATCAGACAAGCTTAGGCTGGTACTGTGATACAAAGAAAGAGATGGCAGACTGAAAAAGGGGCACAGACAAACTGATGACATTAGCAGAGGAAAGTCAGATCAAGTTATATGACTGCAAAAAGGGGTAAGGATTGGATTTCTCCCAATTTAAATCACAAATGAGCTTCTAAAGGTGAGTTTAAATTAATTTGAATATCTAGAAATATTCTATATGTGCTGAGTAAAGAACTAGTTGAGGACTAAAGTGTCTCTCCACATAATTTATGTGAAGCTTGGAAATTCAGATGCTCTGAATCTTTTCTGCTTGCTCTCCTAGTTCAGAAGTGCTGCAAACCAACTGAACAGCACACAAACAAACCACTATCTGGTGATGGAAAAAACTAGTTTCATGGATCMAAAAATTTGAGAATGAATGTTCTCAAACAATTCAGCAATACTCTTTGCTGCTTTTTCCTCTCTCCTCCCATGCCAAATGTACTATTGTTGTCTATTGTAAAGAATTAAATATAAGCCCTAAACACCAAAACCTAGCTACACAAAAAATACTCCTTTTAAACAAAAGGATTTTACAATGCCACAGACATATTAGAAAAAAGCTCTGAAAATATTTTATTTTTGAAATCTGACATCTAAAAGTTAAAACCAAACCTTGATTCCTGCATATGTAAGGAACACTCCTTGGGATTGACCTATTTTTTAAAAGGATTACAGCAAAAAAAAGTGTGCTGTGGTACAAGAACTCTACACATGGATATGTGCCTGCCCAGACGTCTCCATGCAGACAACCTGAAATGCCCATCTGTTTGAAAAAAGGTCTGTGAAGGATCATACAAGACATCAGAACAAAACAAATGCACTGTGCTGCTCCACTTGAAATACAATAAATGCATTGTCCCATAGTCCTGTATGGGGGACAGGTTGTAAGCAAGTGCCTGTCTGTGGGCGATGGAGAAGTGCTCTGTGAGCACTTAGAGAACCCAGCAATGGGAGAAATCCATTTAGCACAAATAAATGCAGAGAAAAATCCCTAAGTCTCCCATGCTCATGTCTACTAAAGAGCCCTTGAGGCATTCTGCGTTCAAATTATCCAAGCTACAATGGCACATAAATAGAAATGAAGAGAGACAATAGCCATGGAGAACTCCAAGGCCTTTCCAGGGCAATTTACTCCATAGAGAGGCACTGCTCTTATTTATTTGAGCCCAATTGTGAAGCCTGGGAGACATTTAGGATCCCAGGAAACAGGACCTCACCAATTAAAATACTCAGTAACAGAATAAATAGAAAGTAAGAACATTCTTTATATCTTTCTTTCTAATCTTGTAAAGTAAAACATTACTAAATTCTGCTGAATAAAGACTTGCTGTATTTACTATGAGGTCCATCTGGCTTGTGGAGATGATGTGAAACCAAGAGACTCACAGTGTACAGACTACACAAACATCATGGATGTAAATAACACAGTTTGTATGGGCCACACTGATGGACAAAGAGTGTTCAAGGGATCAGGATATGAAAAGAACTCCCAGCTAGTAAAGAKTTCACATGGGGAGGGTATTGCCATGTTCTGATTTTGGTGGACACTGATCAGACCTTTTTCTGCTTTTCTTATCTTGTGCCTTGTCAAAAATAYATGTTTGCATCCCCCTGGAAACAGGCTATGTGTCTCAGCTGTCAGCTATTTCAGGGCAAACCCGAAGCTATAAAGCCYCTGAGTGATTTGAGTTGAAAGAGATCTTAGAGCTCACCAATGCCACCCCCTGCCATGGGCAAGGACACCTCCCACTATCCCAGGTGCTCCAAGCCCTGTCCAACCTGGCCTGGGAYACTGCCAGGGATGGGGCAGCCACAGCTGCTCTGGGAATCACCCAGGGTCTCASYCYCACCTTCTAAATAYAGAATTTCTTCCTAATATCCAATCTGAACCTTCCTCCTGTCAGTTTAAAGCTGTCCTGTCACTATCTACCCATGTAAAAAGTCATTCACCTGAGCTGCTCTCTCACATCACAAATGGTTTTAATGCAGCCTRGGTAAGAAAATTATTTCTATCCCATCTCCCTGTTAAACAAGTCAACATTAAATACCACTCTTTAAATTCTACTATTCTAAACTTGATCATAATAAATTATATACTTCAAAATATCTTCATGACAAAACATCTCATTAATTTTAAACAGTACCCTTTTATCTGCCACTGCTTACATATGAGCAGAGATCTCTAAGTCATGTGCTATGAAGCCACATCAGATTCTGCCTCACAGAGGATAAGATTATCATTTAAAATATTGTTATATTAATTAGAAAAACAATGAAGTTACCACACRCTTGTAGGAATATAAGCAAAATCAGAAACAACATAGAACAATTAAGGGAGGCTTTGCATTAACAAACAGGATTTCCTGCTAAAATGCAGTTGGAAAGACAATGGCACTAGAAACAACATGGAAGAAAGGAATTTGATGTGGCAAGACAAAAGTAAATATTTACAAAATAAGCTAAGAGTTTAATTTCCAGAGACCAGGAAATCTATTTTTCAACTGAAGACATAAATTGTTAGGCATCTCATGGCCACTTTCCAGCCAATGTTGGGAAATGGATGCTCCTATCACTAAAAGGACCAGAAAGCAGTAAATTCCTTCTCCTGTATCTTGGTACAGATTGTTTTATTCCCCTTCTGTCAGGCAAAATAATATCCTTGTAATTCCACTTACAGGGCAGAATTGGGGTAGGACCTAACTCCAGGCTGTACTGAAGTATCAACTCAATAAGCAGACTGATCTGTCATGGACTGAACTACATGCAAATCCTACAGAACATCCTGATTTTGACAGGGCGGTGCTTTGCTGAGCACCATCTCTCTCCTGTGCTATTCTGTAATCAAAGAAGTGGCAGGTGGGGAACTAAATTCCAGAAAGCTGAAAGCTAAGGGAGAAAAATGTGAGCAGGCCAGTATAAAAACATTTCATGTTTGCAAATCTCAGACTAAATACAAGGTTCATTCTGAGAGTAAATCCCCAAACCCACTTTAGGTGTCTCAGGGCATGCATGTAATTCCTTTCAGTGATCCCYGTGTTTGTCCTGTTAATATTTCATAAGTATATTAAATGGGCAGAGTCCACAATATTTCCATTTCATCTGCTTGCTCTCAATTCTATAGGGTAAGCATCTCATAGCTACTGAGATGACATTTGCCTTGAATGAGGATAAAACTCTCGGGATGAGAATCAGACAAAATTGCCAGAGAAAGAATCCTGAGTAAAACTCCAACCTAGGAGCTCTTGGGACCCAGAAATGCCCCGTGCCCTGGGCTGATCTGCTTGTCCCACACTGGGACAGCCCTGTCCTTCCTGATCACGTCTTCTTCCCTCCACAATGATCCTGCTAGCGGGCATGGAGAGCCTCTAGCTGTGTCTTCCTTATCACTACAGTTTGTTTGGTTACCCTATTGGCACAAAACCTCTAAAATTTTAACAAACGGGAAACATTTCTGTTCAAGAATAAAGAAAATCAGYTGGACCAATCAGTACTTTACAATAAAGCCATGGCTAAGGACACTACAGAAATGACCAAAAATTCAAACCTGACATAGGTCTCACTGCTAAGATGTTCTCCCAAACATAATTTTGGATGCAAGGACTCTTTTTTGTGTAACAATGAGGCCATTTCTGAACTTCCAGTGCCTCATAAAAAACAAAAATGAAACAATGACACATGTATATCTGCGGATAACTTCTGTAACTGTTCATAGTGGTAGCAATCTTTTTTCCCCAAATCCAAAATTATAAATAATTTGTATTTTTACTGTGAGYACTTGTGAACCACTGAGAACTTTTATGAGTACCACGGGCTCTAAAAAGAACAGTTATTATGGAAATGAGCATTTTTTGTCTCTGGATACAGTTAGATGGCACGTGTTCAGTGTGCCTGAGGCCACACAAAGAAAAAAGACAATGTAAAAAAGCCCCAAACCAATGAATAACCCTACATTCAGAATAAAGGACAATGAACAATCACTTAATTACAGATTGTATTTAACTTCTGAAACAAAGACGGTGAATTAAAACTTCTCAAACAATCTTGTTCTATTATTTCCTGAACTTTGAGTCAAATTTCAATATCAATCTAGGCATTTTTTAATGTGAAAAGTGCATACTGAGAGCATCACCACCAGTGGAATCACCACCAGTGGAATACCTCTATATCATGTCAGTGATTTTGGCTCAAATACCACGTTTTACTGAATTTCCAGACATTAAAAAAAAAAATAGTTTGGGCTGCACTATTATAAAGCCGAACTTGGAGCTGCATTTTGATCATTCCCCCYACACCTTCACCAGGGATTTCACACAGAATGTTAGATCTTGGTACACAAACTGCAATTTCCAAGGCATGTGTATTCAAACCAAGAGACACAGAATTTCAAATTTCAAATTTTGCTTATGCATCCCTTCTTGAATAAATCATGTCAGACATGAAATACCTTGGAAAGAATAGATAAAAGGGTTTTAGGCATGATWCTTTATAATAAACTCAAAATCCACACTACAGTATCTGGTATCACGTTATCCAGTCAGGATCATGGGAACCTCCTGAGGTTTAACAAGGCCAAGTGCTGGAGCTGCACCTGGGTCAGGGCAACCCCCGGGATCAGCCCAGGCTGGGATGGGCTGATGGAGCAGCCCTGGGAGAAGGGAGAAGGTGCTGGGGGTGAGAGCAGAACCTGCCCC
>NW_026623591.1:328258-331507 GCF_030028575.1 Malurus melanocephalus
GAGAGCTCAGAGCCCCTTTTGGGGCCTAAAGGGGCTCCAGGAGAGCTGGACAGGGACTGGGGACAAGGGCTGCAGGGACAGGACACAGGGAATGGCTTGGCAGTGGCAGAGGGCAGGGATGGATAGGATATTGGGAAGGAATTGCTGGCTGGGAGGGTGGGGAGGCCCTGGCACAGGGTGCCCAGAGCAGCTGTGGCTGCCCCTGGATCCCTGGCAGTGTCCAAGGCCAGGCTGGACATTGGGGCTGRGAGCAATGTGGGATGGTGGAAGGTGTGGAAGTGGTGAAGGAGATGGGCTTTAAGGTCCCTTCCTACCCAAGTCACTCGGGGATCCTATGACTGAGTGTATGCACCTACATAAAATACTCACACCTTCCTCCCAGAGAGGTATTGGTTGGAAATACTCCTTTCTGCAAATAGGACTGATGTGCACATACACATACTTTGAAAGAGATTAAATACTTAAAAATTTTCAGAAGCACATGAAGGTACTASTACTCAAGAAAAGGAACCATGCAAGAAAAACGCAGGATGTCAAATAAGGTAACGTCAAATAAGGTAACATCAAATAATGTCACATATCAAGTGTTTTTCAATACCACGACCAAGATGAAGCTTAATATCTATTACTAAAACCATCCTGTAACAACATAAATACTTCAAAAATAAGTATTTCAAATATAAATTGTTTACAGCCTTCACTGTAATGTCAACATCATCCCCTTTGAAACATTTCTGCGAATTTCTGTTCTTAGAAACAAAACTGCACAAGGTAGCCTGTCACAAATAAACCACTTTGCAAAGGAATATTGATGTCAAAATAAATAGGAAACAAAAAAATAGGTATTTTCATCCTGAAAAACASTGCATCATTGAAAGAAAACATTTATCAAGAATATTACACTTTTTGTAAGGGATGTTAATATCCAGTCAGAACCCAACAGCAGTGAATGCTGTGCAAAACAAGGGATAATGAAGCATTTTGTAAGAGTGCTATTCACTATGGAAAAAGCTACAGCTAATGACCTACACAGAGGTTAATTTGGCTTTMGGAAGCCCCAGCCTGCCCTTGCCCAGTTCAGTGTATTTGTTGTGCCAACATCCTGGGAAATCAGCCCACAGCATTTTCTTAACTCCTGTTATTTAACATTTCTCTTTATTTTCTTTATTTCTCTCTCCTTGGTAGCTTCAGCCTGTCCACAGCACCCATGTCCTTTCCTATGTATGTCTGAGAGATAACACCTTTCACCTGCTCCATTTTCCATGTATCTTTATTACGAACAGTAAAGCTGACCTTCCAAACATCACATCCTAAATTCAGTGTTTTGTGACTTCATCCCACTTATTCTACAGCTCATTAAAAAAAAAAACAAACAAAAAAAACAAACCATAAAAGAGGAAAAACAACCTGTGAAGCATCACTGGAGGGACTTAAAAGACCTGTGAATGTGAAACTTTGGGACATGGGTTAGTGCTGGCCTTGGCACTGCTGGGKGAATGGTGTGACTTGAAGCTTTTAGAGGACTTTTCCAGCCTAAATGATTGCATAAAATGCAGAGCAAGGACATGGAAAGGTTAAAAACACAACTCCTGGGAATGGCCTGTATGTATCAAGAATATTCCATGGTCTCCAACATGTACAGAACTACTTAGAAATGCACTATGGGCAGTTTGAAATGCTCTGAMCTACTCATCATAGCAGGAAGATGACAGTTTTGGAACAGATCATCTGGAAGCCTTTAAGGAAGGAAAAAYGTCTGGAGCACTGAATTCTCTCAGCTTTTGTCTCTATCACCACCACTGCTCTCCCAAACAAACATGTGTGATCAAAATCACCGTAGTTCAAAGCAGGAAAAGACTTGTCAGCAWCCTGAAGGAGCCCCAGCTTGGACCGTCCCCTCATCATTTATAAAAACACTTCCCATATTTAGCAGAAGTCACCTCTTATCCAAATTTCAGAATCCAACCTTGACAGAGCTGAAATGCAATCATGTTTCTCCACTCTAGTCTGCTTGTCAATGTTTYTAATTTTATTCTTCAGTGAAAAAGGTGTTATGGACAATACTGATGAGATCTAGAAATGCTACATGGGCATGAATAGCCCTTATTAAGAGAAAGCAGATTTTATTTTAGGTAAAGCTTTAAAGCTATTGTTCATTACTTTTCAGTAGGAAAAACGTCTTTATTTCCCACATACACTGTCATCTGAAATTACTTTACCCACTACTGAACTTGTCATTCTGAAGACAGATTATTATATTGCCTTCAGACTTCCTCAAATTTCAGGATTGTTAGGACAACTAATACAGATTTGATTTATTTAATGATTTATTTTAGCATTCTTGCAGTTGTGAAACATTTTTCCATCTTAAAAACTAACATGATAGCTTTTAAGTCCCAGTCCTTCAAGCTGCACAGTAATTCAATTTACATTGTCTTCAATTTATTTGGAAATTAACCTCCTTCCCACAGAGAAAGAGGTTGTGCTTTACCTCCCACTCAGTTTTATAAATCTTACTCTGCTGTGTAATTCTTTCTGCCACTATCAATCCAAAAATCCTCCTAAATTCCAAAACATTGCCCTCCCCAAAATGTACTTTTTCAAAAGACACATTTTTGTGATGTCCCAGGTCATTCTCTGTTTTTCCCAAAGTTAGGACAACACTTCCAGGAACTGACTTTATGATGATAAAGCAAACACTCTAACAAATTTCATATTTTACACTGTACAAAAACCAACTACAACTGTCACGGGTTGGGATGTTAATTCTGCTCCTGCCTGGGAAACAAATACTARGCCATGGCATTAAACATAAACTCTRTTTCWKWRGGATATTCAGAAGAGACACAGTAAGGCTTTCTAGGCATGTACAAACATTGTTCTGAATTTCAATTTAGCCAGGTGACAGAACCATAGAATCCCAGAATAAATTGGGTTGGGGAAAACCTCTGAGACCCTGGAGTCCAACCTGTGCCCGATCCCCACCTGGTCATCAGCCCAGAGCCATGTGCAGTCCTTCCC
This sequence comes from Malurus melanocephalus, assembly GCF_030028575.1. Taxonomy (NCBI): domain Eukaryota; kingdom Metazoa; phylum Chordata; class Aves; order Passeriformes; family Maluridae; genus Malurus; species Malurus melanocephalus. The sequence goes on from NW_026623591.1 coordinate 331,280, forward strand.
TGGACACCTCCAGGGATGGGGACTGCAAATCTCCCCAGGCAGCCCCTTCCAATCTTGACCACCCATTCCATGGAGATTCCTATGGAAACTCGTCCTGATGTCCMMCCTGCCCCTCCCCAGCCCATCCTGAGGCCGTTCCCTCTCCTCCTGTCCCTGTTCCCTGGAGCAGAGCCCGACCCCCCCGGCTGCCCCCTCCTGTCAGGGAGTTGTGCAGAGCCACAAGGTCCC
>NW_026623591.1:331717-344184 GCF_030028575.1 Malurus melanocephalus
CTGTCCCCAGGGCTGGAGGTGCCTCAGCAGGGCCAGCACAAATCACAGTGACAACCAAACCCATGCAGATGATTTTTCCCAACACGCTGGTGTAATCTGGATTAATTCAGGGCCCAAACTATCCCGGACACTGAAGCAATTTGTACACATAAAAAACTATACAAACAGTATAAAGACTCGTGAAGATAAAATCAAGATAATCATGGTATTTTAAAACTAAGCCAAGTTGTGACAGAGTGATGAAGTTGAGACTAGATTAATRGACAGGGAGGTGGACAGAAACCTGGCTAAACTCAAGGGGTCAGAGAGCTACAGCCAGCAGAACAAAGTTCAGCTGGAGCCCAGCCATAAGCAGTGYACCCCAAGTGCTGATTCCGGAGAAGGCCACGGAGATGCTGCCAGGGCTGGAGCCCCTCTGCTCTRGAGCCAGGCTGGGAGAGCTGGGGGTGCTCACCTGGACAAGAGAAGGCTCCAGGRAGAGCTCAGAGYCCCTTTTGGGGCCYAAAGGGGCTCCAGGAGAGCTGGACAGGGACTGGGGACAAGGGCTGCAGGGACAGGACACAGGGAATGGCTTGGCAGTGCCAGAGGGCAGGGATGGATGGGATATTGGGAAGGAATTGCTGTCTGGGAGGGTGGGGAGGCCCTGGCACAGGGTGCCCAGAGAAGTGTCCCAGGCCATGTAGGACTGGGCTTGCAGTATCCTGGCACAGTGGAAGGTGTCCCTGCCCATGGCAGAGGGTGGAATGGGATGGCCTTTAGAGATCACTTCCAACCATTCTGTGATTCTGGGACCAATGTTTTCGAACATCACCACTGACGACCCAGATGGTGGGGCAGGCTGCAGGTGATACATAACTGGGAGGAGAAGCTGATGCAGAAAATGGCTTTGTTGCTAGAGGCACCAGGACAGGCTGGATAAACACTCCAAGAGAAACCTTGTGAAGCTATAAAGAGGGTGTTGGGGGTTGACCAGACACAAAGCAGCTTTGCAGCCAGGGACCCCAGGCTCCCAGGAAACATGGAGTTGAAGGTACCCCAGCAATGGACCCTCACAGCAAAGAAAGCCCCRGGCACCATGGGCTGCATGAGGCACAGCACCACAGCCCACTGAAGGGGTGATCCCTCCTCTCTGCTCACCTGGAGCACTGGGCTCCACAGCAGCAGACATGTGCACACTGCAGCAACCCAGCCAAGCATCACAAAGATGATGAAGGGACTGCAGTGTCTGGCATGCAAAGACAAGCTGAGAGACCTGTGATTAGCCTGGGGAAGAAAAGGCTCAAAGGGATCTCAGAATGTACAAATATCTGATACAGAACAAGGTGGTGTTAGGTCATAGGTTSGTCTTGATGATCTCAAAGATCTTTTCCAATCGAGATGATTCTGTGAATTTGTGATTCTGAGAGGAGGATGTAGAGATGATGGAGCCAGAATCAGTGGTGTCCAGAGAAAGGACAAGTGGAATTGTGCTTCAAGTGAAATACAGGAAATCACATTTAACTGTAAGAGAAAAACCTCAAGTTAMTTAGAGAGCTTGTGGAGTCACCATTCTTGGAGATATTAAACACGACCTGGATGTAGCCCTGAGCATCCAGCTCTTGGTGACACTGCCCTTGGACATGACAATCTCCAAAGATGTTTCCTCATCAGGCACTTTAGTGATTCCCTTAAATCATTGAGCACAACTCAATAAACAACAAAATGCAAGGAAAACTGCCTGCTGAGAATGAACCAAGTCAATGTAGAAACCTGTAAAGCTACAACCACACTACAAGTACTCTGGGAAATACAGAAAACATATTTCAGGTTAAAATCCTGCAGTAGCAAGAGGATGGCTTGTTGATTAAATACAACAATGCAGCATCAGAAAGATCTAATTTTATTTATTAGGCTGGGTTTTTTATAAACACCAATTTTTTATATTTTCTGGGTGAATGTCACAGTAAAAGCAAGGACTTGAATCTTTTCGCACTCTGGTGAAAAGGAAACCATCTACATTAAATTCTCTTAAAACTCTTCTGCAAAASTGAGGAGCAACCCCTAAATTTTCACCAACTACAAGCCAAAAACTATCACTCTATTGCTAACAGGTCACTTCCATTAGAGGTACCTTACAAACTTATAAAACTAGATTTTTCTCATTTGTAAAATATTATGATAACTGATATGGAACACAGGTGAGATGTGATACTTCACATTATGTACCTAGAACTATTTAAAATAACCAAGTGCATGAGGCAGGAGCACTAAATGGGAAGTTTAAAATCTTCTTTCATTAGTTACATGTATTGAACCAGTTTTCAGCTAGGCTGACGCCCCAGAAAACTTTTCCAGTGGAAGAAAAGCCAAACGCTAATCACTGTCCTGAAGGTTACACTAGGGCTGCAGGATTAGTCATCTTTGGAAACCATTTGTGGTTGYTCTTATTTTCCTCTCCCACTGCTTTTTCTGATCTGTGGCTGCTGCAGTGGGAGCATTCTCATCAATGTTTTCTCATAAATTCAGCTTACAAACACGAAAGAACAAAACCACTTAAGAATAGCTCACAGCTCTCACCCCTCACATCCTGCTGCAGAGTGGGGATCCAAAAACTCCTTACACAACTTAAATCAGTCCTCGGGAGGACTGGAATAAAGAGCTGACTAATTCTTTCCCCCAAGCCTCTCTCTTGATTTCTTGGTCAAACAGGCTGCGGTGAGGAAGTGCGATACCAAAATGTGAGAAAACCTAACAGTTCTTGCTGTCAGATGTTCTTAATAGAAGCCGGAAATGAAAAGAACAGACAGAGTCCTTCTTAGAGTGTTATTAAGTTTGCAAATCTGGAATGGTGTGGGTCATACAGGTCTGTATGGATGAACATGGATGTCTCCCAATTTTTCAGATGCTACACCTTCAATAAGCAGGTCAGCAATGCTCTCTGTTCCCTCCGCTCAGCTCCTTTCCTCTCCATCCCATTCCAGCAGTGGGGAGCCAGGCCAGGTCTGCAGGACCCAGCAGCTTGGGGGCTCTGCCCCTGCTGCAATGCGCTTATGCCCTCAATGCTGGCACCTGCCTCTTCGATGGAGAATCGCTGATTTGGATTCAACAGCTGGGCAGCTGAGAGACTACCCAGAACTACTTCAGAAGGGGAACCATAAGGATGATGCCTCCAATCACTTTTCCTTTTAAACAAATATTAAATAAAGAAGGTTTTGGTTTTTTTTTAAGTTAAAAGAAACCGACCTTTCCACACTCATGCTACCCACAGCTGCAGTCAATTAGAGTAACAGAAACTCTCAGGTATTTTCACTAAGCAGGTCTGCCTTACGACTCCTGTGCAGAACATCTCTGCAGCACATATCCCAACATCTGCTTCGAGATCATTTGGAATCATTGGAAAAAAACCTGGTGTTTACTCTGTAAAGGTTATCTCCTGGATTCATCCCTTTAAAACTAAGATACCAGCCCCAGGTCAGCAGACCACTCAGCCATCCTTCTTATGTACAACATCCCAACAACCAAATTATGTTTCAAGTGAGAGCCTCCTATGAAGCTATGAGTTTGTTGCGAGGTTCTCTCATTTTTAATGGCACTTCTGATTCTTGGGGTTATTGATTAAATATTACTGCTGAACTAAAATTTTATCTATTTTATGAAGTGGGACACTTTGCATCCAACCTTGAATGCCTAAAACTTTAAATCCTTTGTCTTCTACATCAACAAAATTAATCTCTTGCTGCTTTTGTTCTTCAGAGTTCTTGAYCAAAATTTAAAATTTCATTAATTACTGCTGTTCATATGCACAATTTGAATCCCTTAAGCTCATCCATCTCTGTCTCCAGCAAACATATACAAAGATGTTTCCTCCACTGCTCTTCTTGTGAATTGTTTTTTACTCAAGATCTGCAAAGTTCTTTGAAGTATTTTAGTACTGAGGGTACTGCCCACTTCCAGGTAGACACCCAGATCTCTCTCAGGAGACCTATATATGTGGTTTAAACTTTTAGTTCTCAACTGGTATCATGATGCAGATACTCCTATTTAAAAAGGGAAAAAATAATATACATTCTGGTGCTCCAGGCATTCTGACTGGAACACCTTAAYCAAAATTATCAATTGTGATGACTCTAGCTGCAGTCAATACTTTCTTTAATTTGACAAACTGAAAGATGTTTTGAATCAGTAACATATGTTTGTTATTTTCTAAGTGAATAATTTTCTATATTTAGGCAATAATTAYCCATTTTACTAAGCTGCTTTTGCTAGCCAAAGTTCATGCAATGCTTTTTGGGAAATCAAAACCAGTGCATCACCCAGTTTGAAAAGCCAAGAATACCTGCAAGGCACTCCCTGCTGCCAGTGGCAGYGAGTTAAGGAAGCTGGTGGAGAGGTGATGTCCTGCACCCAGGGAAGTCAGATACTACAGAAGGGCTAGACCTAGCAAGGTTTTTTAGTCTAAGGATAAAGCTGTCTAACATGAGCATAAATCCTTGCTTCTTTCAGCTATAAGCTGTTTCAGTATATTCAGCYTGCCACGTACTTTGTTAGCATTCTCCTGAACTCTTCAGGCAAGCTATGGCATTTTTGTCCTTTTACTCCCAAAACAATAGCTTATTTACATACTTCCCAAAGAGTAAGGCACCCTCCCAATGCTGATTAAATGCCAGACGTTACGTAGGAACGCAAAATCCCTGGACTCTGAACATACTGCTACAATGGAAATGTGTGAAAGTAATTTTGTTCCAGTTTCATCTCATGGGAATGTGGGCTCATAAGCATCCAATTAAGAATAATTCTGACTGATCAAGATGTGCTTTAGCTTTACATGCTCATGTGGTAGAAAGCATCTAGAACATGCCTGTGATAKATTTTTACCAGGGCCAGAGGAATAAAGATTATTATAGAGAAAGAACAGCACTCTTGCAATTTTTCCCCTTTCAATTTTATTTTTTGTACATGAGAATGTTGTGTTTTGGCAGCCTGTGCTGTTTTGTATTATTTGGGTCAAACCACCTGAAGAACCTGAGAAGGTATAATTTTTAATGGAAAATTCCAAATCAAAATGCAGCCTTTTAAAGAAATCTGTAAGGCAAACAAATCAACAAAATCCTGCATGGCAATCTGCCTTCCATTTTTCATACCACCAGAAGCCACTTCGATCCGCTCATTTGACACAAGCCATAGGAATTCCCTCAGCTACTTCCTCCTCCAAGTCCAATAGCTTTGGCTGGACTCGGACATATCTTTTAGCAGAGCATCCAATCTCATTGAAAAGTTCCAATCTAAGGAAATCCAGAGCTGTTGTTAAACGATTCCAGTGACTCATACACCAGTCTCAGCTGGGTTTGCTCTCCAGCTACTTGAGTACATTTTGCTTTTGCATAGGATCACAGAATATCCTGAGCTGGGAGGGACCCACCAGGATGACCCAGTCCAGCCCCTGGCCCTGCACAGCCACCCCAACAATCCCACCCTGTGCCTGTTTTCCCAACGCTCCTGGAGCTCTGGCAGCCTCRGGGCCGTGMCCRTTCCCTGGGGAGCCTGGGCAGTGCCAGCACCCTCTGGGGACASAAGAACCTTTCCCTGCTCTCCARCCTAAACCTCCCCTGACATACCTTATTAAAGAGCCGCTTATTGAAGGATTTATTTACTCTTAATCTTCCAAATAATTTAAGGAGTAAACTCATAAAAATGCCATAGAGTACTTCTGATTTCTTTCAAAGTCAACCTGTACCTTTTATCCTGTAGCATGATCTATGTGTGTGGAACTCCACCAGCTTTATGAAAATATACCTTGCTTTCATCAAGCTTAGACAATTAAATTTTTATATCAGCAATCTCTCCCCTTCACTGATCATTCCTTCCCTAAAAACTAYTTTTGATATATAATTTTAAATAGGGCAGGACTTAACAAATCAATGCAGAGGGTTTCCACAAGACATGCTCCCACTAGATAAGCATCTAGCTAGAGACCTGCAAGCCAGGCAATCCTTCACTCAGTGAATACCCACAGCATTGATTTTATATCTCACTGGTTTCTTGATCATTACACTGTGCAGTACAAAGATAAATAATCTGCAATAGAATTATTTATAAACAGTTCTRCTCTGCCAACTCACTCGATATTGAGTGTAAAGTGATCCTTCCATAATAAACAACTCCAAGCCTTCAATAAAATTATGAGCAGCTAACTAAAAACGCAATCACAAAACAATAAAATATTGAATTATATTCATTCAACAGGCCTCTAATCTTTATTTTTTTTTAGTTCTACTTTTTCCTCCCATGAAAAATGAGCTGGATTTTGGGTAAATGTTGTTGTTCCACCTCAATGCAGCAACCAAAAAAAAAGGCCTCACCTCCTGACCTGTGCCTCATCTCCAGCTCAGAAACTGAATCCCCACAAACCATCTTCCATGGAACCTCAGAAAACAGAGTTTCCATAGAAATTTACAGGCCCCTCTAGAGAAATCTCAGCATATGGTATTAAAAAAAAAGACTGAATCCTTGAAGAAATATTAATGCAGTTTGATTGTCTTTTCTTCCTTTGTCAATTTTCACTTGTTCTTACTTCTGTTTACTTCTTAAGTGACTTAATTGAATTCTGCCAGCTGTTCCATGGTCTGCCTAAGACTGGAGTTTAAAACACACATAACCACTAAATCTAAGACTCTTGGTTGACTATTACAGCAACTCACAGCACTGGGCAGGCATTGAAAATAAAAAGTAAAAMTGTGCATATTAAACCCAGAAGGAAAAACACCACCTTTGAGACTTTAGGTTAAACACTGGTTATGGCAGCAGTTAGAATTTATCYGTGGCACAGGTTATCCCATTAAGACACAAAAATTTGTTCATTGTCACAAAAACGTACCATTTTAAACTCTGACATTAAAGGTTGGAGAAATTGTGCCATATATTTCAATAATGAGAAAAACCTTCCCAACCCACCCATAATGATAGTTTGATGACGCAATAGAATCACAATCCCTGAATGGTACYGATGCTGTTCCCATCAGCCTCTCAGCTCTGCAGCATGCTGAGCAGAGATCACTGAATGGTGTTTGGGGCAACAGAATGGAAAAAGAAAAGGAAAAAGACCCATAGATCATTGGCCAAATGCCAGCTTTAGGAGCAAAATGCAGATTCTTATTAAAATATCCTGCACAAAAAGAATGGTTTGTGAGTATTGTAAAAAAAAAAAAAAAACCCTAAACTCAAGTTTGTTTTTCCTTGAAAAGTGCTTAAATCTACCAAATTTTTACATCTATTGGAGAAATAAATTTTTCTTTGGGGAAAAATATTTTAAACTATGCTATCTACCATTACAAAAATAGTTTGCTTTAGTGATGAATGAAGTGAAGCTGGTTCTTGCCTGTGACAGATACAGATTCTGCCATCGTCATTACTCTRCTTTTAATCCTATGACAAATGTGGAGCCATTCACAAAAGTTCTGACAGGTTAAGCACACAAGGAAGTAAGGATCAATGTTTGTTCTATCCCTGGAAGTGTTCCAGGCCAGGCTGGAAGGGGCTTGGAGCAACCTGGGATAGTGGAAAATGTCCCTCCCCATGGGAGGAGGTGGAACAGGATGGGTTTTACTGTCTCTTCCAACACAAACCATTCAATGATTCTTAAACAAGAGTTACTTGCACTAATGACCTGAAAAGTCAATGCCAAAAAATGCTCAGGATTATGAGGGAAAAAGAACTCACATCTGTCAAGCCCCATTTGAAAGAATACAGATTGATGGACATCTCCATATAGAATTGATCCCTGCAAAAACCATTTACATTCAATAATAACCATATTTGCCTCATGTTTTTCCCCGCCTTCCCTTCCCTCTGACAGTCTAAGAAAATATGTCAGAGTTGTAAACATTTTAGCTGTTTTTGAGGATRATACCTTGACACCTTTCCTGCACTGTCAGGTCAGCAATCCCTAACAGGACAAAGGATTGGGATCCATACCCCAGCACAGCTCACACTCTATGGAAAAAGGAACTGGCAACTGGGTAATGAATTCAAATTTGCTTTAAGCAGCACTTCAGCATCAGGTTGCAGCAACAGAATAATTTCTGGTAATTAGCAGTATTTCTCAAAGCCAACCTCCAAAGCCCTGATCCTCCCAAGGTGGCGCATTCTTTAATAAAAGTAATTGCGTAATTTCATCGACTCTGACGGCATGGAACAAGAAGGGCTGTAAAGCTGATTCTCCATACACTTCAGACAATGTGCCAGAACACTTATGAAAGGGAGTATTATAATCTTATGAGTTACATTTTGCTGTTAAAACAAACCAAGCATTAAGTAATAAAAGATAAGCAAAACGGGTAAACTGAACACCAATTTGATATCTTATTTCTTGGTCTTTTCCATCTGGGCAACCCCCYCAAATTCAAATTAATCCATAATTTATTTAATCCATAAATTTTACCTCTACTAYTTTAAGACATATTTCCCCAATTTACAAGGTTCAGCAAAACTGTATTTCCTGCTTTCACACATAGCATCAAGCTCACTATGAAACTAAAACTGTCCATAATTTGTTCAGCATCCCAGAACTAATCATTGCTTGTTAGCTGCCTCTTTGCTAGTACATGTACTAAGCCAGTCTGCCTTCAAAAGCAATTTTCCTGAGCTTGACTGCAACCCAAAGAGGTTTAAAACAAAAAGGGAACACACACAAGCATTAAAACATCACATGATGAACATGCAATGCAAAAGGAAACTGTAAGAGTGGYAGGACACATCTCACATCACAAAGCAAAGTTACTGTAAAAACAACATAAAGCAGTCACATCAGAATTTATATTAGGAATTTCACATTACAAACCCAGGTTCAATATTACTGTTATGCTAATGCTGTGCATAATAAAATGGGTATTGTATCTACTATGTTTCTGGAATTTGCATGAGACTGAAAGCAACATGGGCACTAAATCCCAATGAAAGCTGCTGGGAGGTATTGTGGGCTTGCTCCCTGTGGGATAGCAAAATATGTGCGTTTCGCATTCCCTCCTCCATGCTTTAACCAGGGCTGGCTGTCCAGTRAGTGCTGGGTGTGATGTGCCTGTGACACTCATGGCACTGAAAACCTCAGAGACACAGAATGGTTTGRGTCAGAAGGGACCTTATGGATCATGTATWTCCACACCCCTTTCCATGGGCAGGGACACCTCCCACTGTCCCAGGATACTCCAAGCCTCCTTCAACTCTGAACACTGCCAGGGATCCAGGGRCAGCCACAGCTGCTCTGGGCACCCTGTGCCAGGGCCTCCCCACCCTCCCAGMCAGCAATTCCTTCCCAATATCCCATCCATCCCTGCCCTCTGGCACTGCCAAGCCATTCCCTGTGTCCTGTCCCTGCAGCCCTTGTCCCCARTCCCTGTSCAGCTCTCCTGGAGCCCCTTTAGGCCCCAAAAGGGGCTCTGAGCTCTCCCTGGAGCCTTCTCTTGTCCAGGTGAGCACCCCCAGCTCTCCCAGCCTGGCTCCAGAGCAGAGGGGCTCCAGCCCTGGCAGCATCTCCGTGSCCTCCTCTGGCCTGGCTGCAGCAGCTCCAGGTCCCTGTGCTGTTGTTGCCCAGGGCTGGGGCAGCTCTGCAGGTGGGGTCTCACCTGAGCGGGGCAGAGGGGCACAATCCCCCCCTCCCCTGCTGCCCACGCTGCTTTTGAACATGTTTCATCTGAAMATTAATATATTTGCACATAAAATGTATGAAAATAGTAACGAAAACTATAATTCTTCGGTAAGTACAAAGACAGGCAACACCATCTGTGGGTATCAGAGCATCTGATATTAGAGACCTGCTGCACAGGGCTAAGTTTTATATTCTTTGCCAGGAGCACTGGATGGGARTGTGGTGATTTATAAATCACCATAATTAATTATCCTCTGCCATCAGTAGTTTATAAATTCCATCTCTTTCTAAGCAGGCAAATCACAAAATAAAATGCTGCAGAATTTCATACAGGATGGATGCACAGATTCWCATAAAAAACTTTTGACATCTCAATTATGCAGTCATATTTGATGCTATTTACAGACCCAGACAGGCAATTCCTGAGCATATAACTTTTCTAATCATCTAGTACCAAAACAACAGTAGAAAACCAGCCTTTAAAAACTGCTACCTCTACATTTTTCCAGCAGCAATTTCTGTTTCAAATTTGCTCTTCCTAACTCAGGAAAAAATAACCTGCAATGAAAATCTGAGATTTTATGATCTCCCAGATGGATGGATTCTAATATATCTCAACTGAAGCGTAAGTCCCATTTCAGAAAGGGATACCARTGAAAAATTCCTCCATCCGTTCTGGTACGGGGAATAACTAGAYGAACTTTTTTGCTCTAAAAACTTCCCAAGCTCACTACATGAAAACACACATAGTGTTATCAGTGCTTATTTTCATCCACAGAATACCTGAAATATGTAATATCCATGGAGTAGCATTTAGTCCCCCAAGGATGGATGATTCTGTTAACTTAYTGTTAATGCTGCTGCTGTACAGAATTACCAAAATTTCATGGAAACAAACTGGGAGAATTACACTATTTCTTGAATATTTTCAGGATATCATTCCTACATGCAAAACATAGCATCTTAAAGAAGATTTTAGTGTGGACTACCCCTATTATTAGCATTCATTTTTAAATAAGCCTTTGAAATCACAGGCTTTGGACTACTTTAATACCATATTCCTGTTCCAAATTAATCTGGAGAATGCCCCTGGGACAGCTAGATTTTCATCTCCTGTTGAGATGTTCTGAGTAATTCTCCATCATTATGTACTACTATAAATTTTTTTCTTTTGTACAAAAAGAGCTATTTCAGCTTGCATGCCGTATTTTCTTCCCTTGACAATCAAGCTGGTTTTACTTATGTTTACTGTGTGGTCTCTTGCTATTGTATGCTGGCTTAGCTGGGAAGCTGCATTTCCACCCTGGATGCTTTCCATGTTCTGATCAATTTTGTCACGCAATTTTTTCCTTGTTTTCCCAAAGCTTCTAGGATCTTGGTTAATATATTTAATTATCCACAGCATCAACAATGAAATAGTAAAACTTAAATTTTTTCTTGGAGTAAACAGCTAAGAGAAATCCTTTGGGTATGGCTCTTAGATCTTAAAGTCACTCATTTTACAGTTTCTGTAAAGCATCTATAATTCTGTATCACAAATGAGGATTGTATGTTGTCATTTGCTGCTGATGGATTCTCATCATTCTTATTMTGTATAATTAGAAGTGATCAGGCATACCAAAAAGGAGCCAATCTTCTTAATTATCAGTCTCTGTTCCCAAGTAACAACCAACAGAAGAGGAAATGGACYAAAGKTGTGTCAGGGGAGGTTTAGGCTGGATATTGGGAATAATTTCTCAACCCCAAGGGTGGCCAGGCACTGGCRCAGCTGCCCAGGGCAGTGATGGARTCYCCACCTCTGGAGGGCTTTAAAAGCCAYGTTGATGTGGCACCTGGGGACATGAGTCAGGRGTGGAATTGGCAGCAGCTGGAAAATGGTTGGACTAGATGAACTTGGAGGGCTTTTCCAGCATAAACAATTCTGTGAATTAACTGCTACAAAATTTTCCTGAACTTGAGGGAAAATCTTTATCATTTCCATTCTTGAAAAGYAATTTATATAGACAATATTACAAAGAAAACAATGGGTGTCAAGGAAGTATCAGACACTTGCATGTAAGACAACTTAAATATCTGCACTAATTCCAAACAAACTATGCAACTGCAATGGAAGTTTTGTGAATCACATCTCATGTTCTTATGTCAAGGCTTTGGAAATGGATTAAAATACTTTAACATAGAAAAACATTTAAAGCTYCCAAATGCCAAAGAATTTGTATTCTAAATTTAAAAAGACAAGTCCAAACCATTATTAGACTCCCATTTCTAACACGCTTTTTAGAATATACATCAAGGATGCCGTAAGGACACAAACCATCCCCTTAGAGATTAAAATTATTCATCAGTTAACTGAAAACATGCACAGATCAGTCACAGGACATGCAGCATGCAGTAAATGGAGAGCAGAGGTTAATAACCTGGAAGCATAGGATCTGAGAATGTGAGAACAAGTTAAAGACAAGAGTTCCTCTCCATTGTCACTGAGGGTCGAGAAGCAATGCTGCAGCGTAGAGCAGTGGGAGTGGGGGAAATACAGTTTGTCCAAGACATACACATATCTCCGCAAGTGGCGGCAGGTATAACTGAAAGACAAGGGTAGAGGGAGACAAAACAGAAAAAAGAGGTGTTTTCCTTTAAGAAAGCTAAGTCATGGTTTAACATCCCTGGCTTTTGTGCCAAGAGGCAGTGGGACATGCCAAAAAAGCAATGGAGCGGTTTGACATAAAACAACAGTTTCAAGAAACAGAGGGATCTGTTTGCCCCTGTGCCCACACTCTGGTTCTGCCACTGCTGCACGGGAATTCGCCAAGGCTCATGCATTAGACACAAGAATTTGGGCTTCTTTTGG